>NC_057812.1:532820777-532854220 GCF_018294505.1 Triticum aestivum
GGAAAGAGGAGGAGCAGAGGAGAAAAGGGGGGCCGCCCCCCCCCCAACCCTATTCCAATTCGGATTGGGCTTGGGGGGCACACGCCACCACCTGGCCGCCGCCTCCTCTCTCCAATAGGGCCCATGAAGGCCCATTAACTCCCCGGGGGGTTCCGGTAACCCTCGGTAGTCTCGAAAATGCCCGAACCTTTCCGAAACTATTCCGATGTCCAAAGACAACCTTCCAATATATCAATCTTTATGTCTCGACCATTTCGAGACTCCTCGTCATGTCCATGATCTCATCTGGCACTCCGAACAAACTTCGGTTCATCAAATCACATAACTCATAATACAAATCGTCATCGAACGTTAAGCGAGCGGACCCTACGGGTTCGAGAACTATGTAGACATGACTGAGACACATCTCCGGTCAATAACCAATAGCGGAACCTGGATGCTCATATTGGATCCTACATATTCTACAAAGATCTTTATCGGTCAAACCGCATAAAAACATACGTTGTTCCCTTTGTCATTGGTATGTTACTTGCCCGAGATTCGATCATCGGTATCATGATACCTAATTCAATCTCATTACTAGAAAGTCTCTTTACTCGTTCCATAATGCATCATCCCATGGCTAAATCATTAGACACATTGCTTGCAAGGCTCATAGTGATGTGCATTACTGAGAGGGCCCAGAGATACCTCTTTGATACTCGGATTGACAAATCCTAATCTCGATCTATGCCAACTCAACAAACACCATCGGAGACACCTGTAGAGCATCTTTATAATCACCCAGTTGCGTTGTGACGTTTGATAGCACACAAGGTGTTCCTCCGGTATTCGGGAGTTGCATAATCTCATAGTCAGAGGAACATGTATAAGTCATGAAGAAAGCAATATCAATAAAACTAAATGATCGTTATGCTAAGCAAATTGATGGGTCTTGTCCATCACATCATTCTCTAATGATGTGATCCCGTTCATCAAATGACAACACATGTCTATGGCTAGGAAACATAACCATCTTAGATTAACGAGCTAGTCAAGTAGAGGCGTACTAGGGACACTCTGTTTGTCTATGTATTCACACATGTACTAAGTTTCCGGTTAATAAAATTCTAGCATGAATCCGGCAGTTCAGCATCACGGCTCCCGTGAAGGGTAAGGTCAGTATTAGGCTCGATCGCCGCAGAAGATGCGGCCTCGGTGGTGGGGTCTATCCACCCATCCTTGGATGGTGCAACTGGCTCCGAATTGAGTGTCGGAGCGGTCGCCGGTGCGATCTCCCGAACACTGTCCGATGGTAGAGCTAAATCATGCTCATCGTGACTATGCGGCGCACTCGTCAAGAGCTCGAATCTGTCGAAGATCATGTCTCCGTGCATATCGGTCGTGTGGTTTATGCTTCCAAACATGACCTGGTGGCCAGGGGCGTAACTCTCGATCTACTCCAGATGGCCAAGTGAGTTGGCCCGCAGTGCGGAGCCACCGAATACAAAGATCTGTCTGGGGAGAAAAGTCTCACCCTGGACTGCATCACTATCGATGATTGAAGGAGCCATCCAGCCTTATGGTGACGACACAGTGGAACTCTCAATGAAAGCACCAATGTCGGTGTCAAAACCGGCGGATCTCGGGTAGGGGGTCCCGAGCTGTGCGTCTAGGCGGATGGTAACAGGAGGCAGGGGACACGATGTTTACCCTGGTTCGGGCCCTCTTGATGGAGGTAATACCCTACGTCCTGCTTGATTATTCTTGATGATATGAGTAGTGCAAGAGTTGATCTACCACGAGATCGAAGAGGCTAAACCCTAGAAGCTAGCCTATGATATGATTGTTGTTGTTCATACGGACTAAACCCTCTGGTTTATATAGACACCGGAGGGGGCTAGGGTTACACCGAGTCGGTTACAAGGAAGGAGATCTACATATCCATACTGCCAAGCTTGTCTTCCACTCCAAGCAGAGTCCCATCCGGACACGGGACGAAGTCTTAAATCTTGTATCTTCATAGTCCAACAGTCCGACCAAAGGATATAATCCGGCTGTCCAGATACCCCATAATCCAGGACTCCCTCATACATCGATATTGGTTGCGCCCAAACCCCAAGAACTGTTGCTGCTGTACCTGGCGGCAATGAACCAAGTGGTCAGTGCCGCACTAGTGGAGCAGAGGGAGGTCGATGAAGAGGCAAGGCCCCGGCATGGTCCAACGCTGGCGGGGCAGGGCCTACGCAAGCAGACGAAGTGTTGCCGAGGAATAAAATGATGCAGTACCCGGTTTACTTTGTCAGCTCCCTCTTGCAAGGGGCTAGGTCAAGGTACTCCGGCGTGCAGAAATTGCTCTTCGGACTCCTTATGGGCTTGAGGAAGCTGCGTCATTACTTCCAGGCACACAAGATCACCGTCGTCACCCTCCTCCCGTTGCAATGGATATTGCATAACCTAGATGCAACCGGGAGGATTGTGGAGTGGGTTGTGGAGCTGTCAAGCTTTGGTTTGAAGTTTGAAAGTACTTCGACAATCCAGAGCATAGGCTAGGCAGAGTTCGTTGCCAAGTGGACCTCGACGCCAGACGAAGAGATCCAGGATACCACCCTCCCCAGCAAGGAGGCAAGTCGCAACTGGATTATGTACTTTGACGGGGCTTTCTCGCTGCATGGCACCGGTGCTGGTGTGCTGCTCGTCGCACCCACCGGGGAGCACCTCAAGTATGTAGTCCAGATGCACTTTCCTAGGGAGATGTCCACAAACAACATTGCTGAATACGAGGGGTTGCTTGCCGGTCTCAGGATCGAGGCAGACCTCGGGATCAAGAAGCTCATCGTCAGGGGCGATTTGCAGCTTGTTGTCAGACAAGTCAACAAAGATTATCAAAGCCCGTTGATGGAGGCCTATGTGGATGAGGTGAGGAAGCTGGAGGAGCGCTTTGGCGGTATACAGGCGGAGCATGTTCCCCGAATGGAGAACGACATCATCGACTACCCGTCGAAGCTCGTTGCCTTCAAACTACCTGTGGAACCAGGTACTTTTGTGCTTCAGCTGACTCAACCATCCGTTGAACCATCAATAGGGCAAAACAAGCGAAGGAAATTAGGCCCTGGCAAGTACTTTACCGCCGAGCTCCCAGGAGCCACCGGCAAGGATGTTGCCGTGGGCACTGAGCCAGCCGTGGGGCAACCGACTCCGGCAGGCCGTCAAGTCCTGGCTGTAGAGACAACTGCTCCCATGGCTGAGGAAGTGCCTTTAGTCCTTGTCGTTGAGCCTCAGGCTCCGACATGGGCACAACATACCGTATGATTCCTCCAAACAGGGGAACTCCCTATGGAGCAGGAGGAGGTAGAGAAAGTAGCCCGTTGGTCTGCCATGTATCAGTTCGTCGATGACATCCTGTACAGAAAAAGACCGAACAGTGTGAAATTGAAGTGCATTCCCCGGCAAGAAGGACTGGAGTTGTTGGCACAGATACACGAAGGCATATGTGGCTCCCACATAGGGTCAAGGGCCCTTGCCGGCAAGGCATTCCGGCAAGGTTTCTTCTAGCCCACCGCCCTCCAGGATGTGACGGCACTAGTAACCAAGTGTGAAGTGTGTCAGTTCCATTCCAAGAAGCTTCATCAACCAGCTCAAGCGCTCCAAAAAATCCCTCTCTCCTGGCCATTCTCGGTCTGGGGGCTCGATATACTTGGCCCCTTTCCCCGTGCTGTCAGGAGCTTTGAGTACTTGTACGTTGCAGTCGACAAGTTCACAAAGTGGTTGGAGGTGGAGGCAGTGAGAAAGGTGACAACACAATCGGCCGTCAAATTCTTCAAAGGGTTAGTTTGTCGTTTCGGTGTGCCAAACAGGATCATCACCGATAACGGCACCCAGTTCACGAGCCACGCCTTCATGTAGTACATCCAGGACCTCGGCAGCAAGGTCTGTTTTGCTTCTATTGCACATCCACGAAGCAATGGCCAGGCTGGAAGGGCAAATGTTGAAGTGTTGCGGGGCCTCCGGACAAGGACTTTTGACAGGCTGCACAGGTGTGAACGATGCTAGATTGATGAATTGCCGGCGGTTCTTTGGTCGATCAGAACGACACCAAATCGAGCCATCGGTCAGACACCCTTCTCCCTTGTTTACGGGCCATAAGCAGTTCTCCCCATGAAACTCACACACGGGTTACCTCGAGTGCTCGCTTATGATGAGCTTGAGCAAGAGCAGTTGCAGCAAGATGACATGACGCTCCTTGAGGAAGATCGTCTTCGGGCGGCTGTGCGAGCAGCGCGCTACCAGCAAGCTATGCGCCGCTACCATAGCCGCAACGTTCATGCCCGAAGCTTTGAGGAAGGTGACCTTGTTCTTCGGCACGTTCAGTCGGCCAAGAATTCCAACAAGTTGACGCCAAAGTGGGAGGGCCCTTATCGAGTAATACGAGTGACAAGGCCTGGCACAGTCCGCCTGGAGATCGAAGATGGTGCTCCAGTGAGCAACTCCTTGAACATTGAACATCTTCGCAAGTTCCACCCATCAGGCGTGGTTGTCGGGGCCCCCGGAAAACCACCTTTTGTACGAGCCCTATCGGCAAGGCATGTAACGCTTTGTACAAAGTCAGGCGCAGACCCTGAGCATAAATAAATGAAGCACTGGCGCCCTAAGTTATAGCATGCATGCTAGGTTGAGTCTCTCCCTCGGTTAGGGTTGATAGTGCTTAGGGGCGGCTAACCCCTAGCATAGAGGTCGAGTGTGTGTCATTCTGTTCCTTTCCGTCCTTTTTGGTTTCCAGGGTACATGGACATTTCTGCTAAGCTATTAGGAGGAGAAGGAACGGGCCGGTGCTCCGGGGGCTGCGGACATGAGGATCCAACCGCAGCAGGCCAAGGTTGCCGGGGGCTGCAACGTCAGATAAGTTTTTCTCCCCCACTCTATGCGCCCGTGTGAACGTTGAACGTATAAGGCTTTGCTCGCTCTCGTACCATCTTGCCCCCTCCGTTTTGTGCCCGAAAACTATACTTTAGGTCGGAACTTGGTTGTAGTGCGGTGGGAAAAGGGCGAGCGAAAGGCCTAATCCTACTCGGCCGCGACCTCTTCCAAGAGCGTGAGCGTAGTCAGGCCATAGAGCAGGAGGACGGCAAGGACCTGTTGCCGGGAGACCATGTTTATCTTAAGATAACGAGGACACATTCCTTGGTGTGGCTCTTACCCACACGCAAACAAAACCCAGCAACACCCTTCCTTTCATTCATACGTTGCGAACAAGTACAATTCATATGGAATGGGTACACGGGAAAGGGGATTACAAATTTTGAAATCTAACAAGTGCCCGCAGGCTTACAAACTAGAAACGATAAGTGTCTTGTGATCCCCGTTCTTGCCCATTTCCTCCCAGGTGCGGCACGTAAAGGCAAAAAGGAAGGGACGGGGAACACGCCGATGGAGAGCTTGACGAGGAAGGCCCTCAGTAGAGCGCACGGCGAAGGGAGGGGCGACGCGGTCAGTCGGAGACGAGGTCGACGTGCCCCCGCTCAACGCTCTCATCGTCACTGTCGCTGTCCTTGTCGGTGTCAAAACCGGCGGATCTCGGGCAGGGGGTCCCGAACTGTGCGTCTAAGGCGGATGGTGACAGGAGGCGGGGGACACGATGTTTACCCAGGTTCGGGCCCTCTCGATGGAGGTAATACCCTATTTCTTGCTTGATTGATCTTGATGATATGAGTATTACAAGAGTTGATCTACCACGAGATCGTAGATGCTAAACCCTAGAAGCTAGCCTATGGTATGATTGTTGTCATCCTACGGACTAAACCCTCCGGTTTATATAGACACCGGAGGGGGCTAGGGTTACATAGAGTCGGTTAGAAGGAAGGAGATCTACATATCCATATTGCCAAGCTTGCCTTCCACGCCAAGGAGAGTCCCATCCGGACACGGGACGAAGTCTTCAATCTTGTATCTTCATAGTTCAACAGTTCGGCCAAAGGATATAGTCCAGCTGTCTGGAGACCCCCTAATCCAGGACTCCCTCAGTAGCCCCTGAACCAGGCTTCAATGACGATGAGTCCGGCGCGCAGATTTGTCTTCGGCATTGCAAGGCGGGTTCTTCCTCCGAATACTCCATAGAAGATTTTGAACACAAGGATAGTGTCTGGCTCTGCAAAACAAGTTCCACATACCACCATAGAGAGAATAATATTTCCACAAATCTAATCTGCTGACACGTTTAGCAACATGACAGCATGCCATGGCCCGATCATTATTCGAACCATTTTTCTCAACCAGCACTGCACATATCGCGAGGCGGTTTTCTTGACACGTCTTGTCGAAGCAGAGATCGTGTCCCCCTTATTATGGGATTCTCATCAATACGGACGTGGGTAACCCAATCGTTCCCATTGGTATGACTCCTCGATTTTAGGCAAGTCCAAAACGGCCACGAGGAGGACGCTTGACATTCACCCTCTTTATAAAGAGGCCAAGGCCTGTCCTTTTTTCCCTCCTGTACTCAATCGAATCCTTCCCCTGCCTCGAGTTCCAACACCCAAGGCTCAGGTTAGGTGCTTCGGACCTTCAACCATGTCCGGATCCAACCTTCAAGGTCGGTGGATGCCTTCCTCTATCACATAAGAAGACATCAAGAAGCTAAGAGAGGCCAGGTATTTGACCTTCGAAATCTCGCACAGGCTGCCTGCTCGAGGGCACGTCATTTCCACTCCCGAACCCGGCAAGAGCGTTGTATTCATCTCTCACTTCCTCCGAGGGATAGGCCTCGCTCTGGATCCCTTTGTTAGGGGGATCATGTTCGATTATGGGCTAGATTTCCATGACCTGGCCCCGGATTCCCTCCTTCACATCTCGTCGTTCATCGACGTGTGTGAGGCCTTCCTCCGCATTACCCCACACTTTGGCCTGTTCCTCAAGACTTTCAATGTGAAGCCGAAGATGATCGAGGGGCGACACGTAGAGTGCGGAGGTGCCGTCATAAGTAGAAGCGCTGATGTTCCATGGCCAGAGGGTTCCTTCCCAGAGGTGTCTAGTTTATGGCAATGGGAGTGGTTTTATATCACAGCTCCCCGGGATACCAAGTGGGTGGCCGCCCCTGCCTTTTGCTTGGTCCCCCCACCACAACTGACGTCATGGATCAACAAGGGGCTGGACAGGGGCCCAGTAAATGATGTACCGATATTGCAGAGTCGCATCCGAGATCTCCTTGAGAGAGATGTCAGCCTGGTCACGGTAATGCAAGTCATGCTAGTTCATCGAGTCCCGCCTTGCAAACGTCGACCCCTCCGTTTGTGGGAATTCAATCAGGAAGGACCGCGAACTATTCAGCACTTCCTCGGCATGACGCTCGAAGAGATGTACAAATTGTTCCTCAGACCACAAATAAAGTGTCTGGACACCATCGAGGATGCGGGTCTGAGCTGTAATCGCCCAGATACCCTAGAAAGTTATCCCGTGGCCGAACATGTTGTCTTTTTATTTATCACAACATCATTATGAAAAGTCGCTCTTTGACCAGGACTGGGTAACAAAGGCGAAGATGATTAGGTATTCGGCCCGCCTTCTCGAAGGCTTGGCCGATCCAGTACTAGCCAGAATGCTCGAGCCGGCGCCTTATCAGGCGCCCTCAAGGGAAGATAAAGGGGGGAATAAAGAGGCTGAAAGCAGGCCTCACTTATTATTCATCCAAACCGGGGGAATTAGCCCCTCCACGAAGGAGGATAACCAGGGAGAAGAATCTGAAATTCCCTCTCCCCAAGGAAGGAAGAGGACCACCTCTGAAGACCCAGAAACAAAGGTTTCCAAACGGGGGAAGAAATCTTCGCCAAAGGGTCCTGCCTTGGAGGGTACTCTTGCTGCACGGTGCCCGCAAGGGGATCAGCCCTCTACCGAGATGTAAGTAAACAAAAAGTACTTAATAGTAAAAATATCCTACATTACTTCTGAAGACAATAACCGAAGCATGTATCTTGTACTTCGGATCGTAGCCCTTCTCGACAGAGTTCGTCTTCGGGGGATCTTCTTGCGAAGATGATGGAGAGTGAAACACCTCCCCATGCCACCCCGCCTCATGAGGCGGGCGACCCTGAAGTGTCATCGCGGAGGGTTTCTCCTAATCCGCCAAGGCTAGAGGGTAATCCTTCAGCCACCTGAAGTCCTTAGTATTGGGATCCTAAAGAGAGCAATAGAAAGAGTCCGGAACCGCCCGGTGTGCGATCAGACGCACTAAAGGATCTTCTGGAGCAAGCGGCCATCTCAGAAGCGCATCGTACGCTAATGGGTATGGTGATTGAGAGGATTTCATCAGCCGAAAGCGGGTTGCATGAAACTTTTATGAGTTTGCTGAAAGGCCTTGAGGTACGTGAAATAATGTATATTTTTGACAATACCGCACACATTAGGTGTGCCCTATGCAGATAGTATCCCCTGAGACTCTGGTTGCCGTCGCGAACGGCGGCAAATAGAGGATCATAGGCCCAGGTAATAATCAGGCCGCCTTCATGTGCAGGTGGCTGAAGGTCTAATGGCTAGTCGGACTGGTGAGTTTGCTGAGCTGAAGCGGCAACTTGATGCGGCAGATGCCGACATCGTGCTTGTCAACAAGCGGCTCGACGAGGCACAGTGTATATGATTTCTCCGGTGATCAACACATAGTAAGAGGAGCATGATGCTAGTATCTTTAATATGTTGTGACTGCAGATGGAGTTGCCGCCATGGAGACCCTACGGCCGGAACTTGCCCGAGCCAAGGACCAAGCCAGGAATAGTGATGCGGCCGCTCTAAAGGCGGTCGAAGAGCTGAGGGCCGAACAGGCTGCGCATTGCCAAAGCAAGGAAAAAATAGCCAAGATGGACGTTGAGTTGAAAGATGCCGCCGACCGTTACCAGCTTCTTGAAAAAGAAAGCCGGGCGAAGGCGGTGGACCTGGAGAAGGCCATGGCACCAAGCAAGGAAGCCCGCTCTAAAATCAGAGCAGCGAAGGAGGAGCTGCTTCAAGCTGGAGATATCGCGGTTGTGAAGCCCTTTTTGTTGCGGACGAAGTTCGGAGATCCGAAGTATGCGCCTCTTGATAAACTATGGAGTTCTGCAGACGCATACGTGGATTTGGCAGCCAGTGCTGCTGATGCGGCCGAGTATTTCAAGGATCAAAAAGATCGTGAAGTGGAAAGGCTATTTTGGTCATAGTTCCATGTTCCAGTGCGTCTGCTTCTATTGAATGAGTGAATGGCCGACTGGGCCGAGCTCCATAGGTTGTCCGGGCTTGCCATGAGGTCTGTTGTGGATCATCTGTGGCCGGAAGGGCCAAGGCCGAATAGTTATTTTAGTTTAGTCCAACAGTTCCTTGGTGTTGTGCCGCACATCCACGCTATGAAGAGGTCGGCGTGCATAGAGGGTGCGCATATGGCACTTCCCCGTGTCAAGACATACTGGGCGGAGATGGAGGCCACCGCTATTGCAACCCAGAGTTCGGTCGTAGCCTGAGTATCTGCCGAGCACTACTTTGAAGAAGTCCTCTATGATCAAAGGAGCCATCAAGCCTTACAGTGACGGCATAATGGAGCTCTCAATGAAATCACCAATGTCGGTGTCAAAACCGGCGGATCTTGGGTAGTGGGTCCCAAACTGTGCGTCTAAGGCAGATGGTAACAGGAGGCGGGGGACACGATGTTTACCCAGGTTCGGGCCCTCTCGATGGAGGTAATACCCTACTTTCTGCTTGATTGATCTTGATGATATGAGTACTACAAGAGTTGATCTACCACGAGATCTTAGAGGCTAAAATCTACAAGCTAGCCTATGGTATGATTGTTGTCGTCCTACGGACTAAACCCTTCGGTTTATATAGACACCAGAGGGGGCTAGGGTTACACAGAGTCGGTTACAAGGAAGGAGATCTACATATCCGTATTGCCAAGCTTGCCTTCCACACCAAGGAGAGTCCCATCCGGACACGGGACGAAGTCTTGAATCTTGTATCTTCATAGTCCAACAATCCGGCAAAGGATATAGTCTGGCTGTCCAGAGACACCCTAATCCACGACTCTCATAGTCCTCCTCATCACTCCCGCTTGAGGAGGATTCTTCGTCGGAGGAGGAGCTCTCCACGCAGCACTTCAGGTGAGTCCCAGAGTCTCCAAAGACCTTGACGGAGAGCAGGACATTCTCCATTAACTTGAAATAGAGAACGAGCCCCGCCGTCAGGCTATGGATGCAAGCAAAGGTCTTCCATCCGCGGCAAAGATATATACATGACCTGAGGGGCGGGGAAGTCGACGTCGACCTGCGTGTCACCGTTCCCGCAGCCTCTCATGTGCAGCCTCATGGTCTGGGGCGGATCAAGCTCCATCTCCCGAGCGAATGGAGCGGGAAGGCGACGGCGACGGCGCGGTGCCCGACACAGCCTGATGAAGAACTCGCGAGGCTGGTCCCCGACGTGGCCCTCCATCGGAGTAGGCATCGCTGGCAGAGGCAGGGCCGGTGTGCCGCCCCGTCCCCCTCTTCCCCGAGCGCCACACCGGCCTCGACCTCGCCCCCTCCCCCTTCCTCTCGTGGCCGGCTTCGCCACCACAGGCTCTTGAGAAGGAGGGACGCGCTATCAAGCAGAGACCCTCGCTGCCACCATCGAAGGACCAGCGCCCCCTCTCACCATGACAGATGAAAGAGTGGAGCCGACGTGGAAGGAGAGGGATGACGAAAGATTGTGGGAGGCCATCCCCCTCCCCCTTCTTATAAAGGGGTGGGGTAGGGACTCGGCCGCCCCACTAAGCCAATCCAACCATCAGGGGTGCAAGGAATCGAGGCTGACCCACTGCCCCAATCAGCAGCGGCCCATTTCCCCGCCTCGCCATTCAAGGACCGCGCCCTACCACCTTCAAAGCACGGGGGACACATGGCGGGCGAGCAGAAATCAAAGGGACAGATGAGGCGGCTACTCTCCACCCCGTGGTCATGGGGCGCGGGTGCCTTGAAGACCACGACTCGAGCCCATTCAGTAAATGAGATGCGCCTCTGCGTTTTCCTATTTTTATGGGGAAGGTGCAAGCCGCCTCTTTACCATGATGTGACACATGCGTGCGGAAACCGCCCCACGCACGACCCCCACGTCACGAATGACCCTCCACGCCGCGCATTCAACGCGGGTCATGGGGAAGCACGGCGGACGGGAAATTACTATGGTAAAAATCCGCCCCACCTACCCGCGCACCATTCTGGACCTGGCCCAACAACGCGTCGCGCTTATGTGTGGCCTAGCCCCGGGGGCTCCTGTCGGTGTACAAAAGTAGGGGCTCTCCTTTTGCACCCCTTAACTTGTGCACGGGCAGTCAGAGCCGCGCCCACGACCACACTAAGCAGGGCAGGGGAGGGATGTCGGAGCAACGCCAAGACCAGAGATGCAAAGAGAGCAAGAGGGCGAGGTGGACTCCCCTGGCAAGACTCTTGCCAGGGTGGCTTCCACAGCCTCGGCAGGATCCTTGCCGGGGCAACTTACCTGACGCCAATAGAGCGTACCACCCTAGAGCCCAAGGGGTCCCCACTCCATATTGGAACCAAGGCTCGGGAGGCACCACCATGGTGGCATGCAGATCTTTGTAGAGATCATAGACACACAAGATCAGATAGAAATCAGAAAGCGACGACCCTTGGCGAGATCCTTGCCGAGGAGGTCCACGAGACCCCCGGCAAGACCCTTGCCAGGGACGACTGCGGTGCCGTAGTGAGACCCTTGTCAGGCCCTCGACAAGACCCTTGCCGAGGATGCCCACGAGGCCGCAGCCGTGCTCGCGTCTGCCAAAACTCCACCATTGCTCCCATATAGCTGTCAGCTCGACCAGCTGAGCAGGCATCTGCGTGGCAGCATGCCGCCTCTACACCAACTCAGCAAGCACCTACGTGGTGGCATGCAGATCTTCATGAAGGCTCCACCACCGCGCCAGCCCAGCAGCCAGCCAACATGGTGTTACAACGCGTCGTCAGCTTGGACGCGCGTCGGAGCCAGGCGAGGCGACGACAGCTGGGACGACCTTCTTTGCCGTCCCTAATAAAGCAAGAGGGGCACGTCGGCAGTGCATTAAATGCGTTTGTCCGACGATGCCAGCGGATAGACTCAGCCCCTGTACACCTTTCCACCTCCTGTGTGCCACTGTGGCACCCCTTTTTGTCTATAAAAGGAGGAGCGAGGCATACTAGAGGGGTATTCGGACCTTTTGGACTAGAAAGCCACGGCAGCTAGTTCAAGAAAACAAGAACACCTCAATACACATACAAGCAGGACTAGGGTTTTAGGCATCTCTGCGGCCCGAACCTAGGTAAACGATTTGTGTGCTGACCACCAGACCCGCTCTTCGCACAACCCCGCGCCCGCCAAGCGTATAAGGGATCCCAGTGACCCCATAGGTGTCATTTCCCACCGACACTTATATTGATCAATATAAATTTTAGAAATGATAGGGTATAGTAGGCATTGTGTGAGAACAATTATGAATCTTGTCTTTCATAGTACCAAACTGACAGATTTCTCTTTATCATATTAACCTATCTCACAAAGTTCCGTTAAGTTTTGTGTGATTGAAGTTTTCAAGTTTTTGGTGAGATATCCATATGAGGAGAATAAGGAGTGACAAGACCTTAAGATTGGGGATTCCCAAGGCACTCCAAGGTAATATTAAAGGAAGATCCAAGCAACTAAGCTTGGGGATGCCTCAGAAGGCATCCCCTCTTTCGTCTTGAACATTATCAGTAACCACACGTGGAGCTATATTTTTTTCGTCACATCCTATGAGTTTTGCTTAGAGCGTAATTTTCTTTTGTTAGGATTTGATTTATTTTATTTAGAATAATGTTTTATATCTTTTAATTCAATAAAAATGTCAAGTATAGCCTTTGCCATGCTTATTTTGCAAGTCTATATGCGGTTGTTTGAAAACAGAAAGTTGGACGCTAGTGCGTGAATTCTTGAATTAAGTCAGAATGTAATAAAATGTTGAAACTTTTTGCACAATAAGCTATGATAAATTTTCTACAATGTGATAAGCTTTTAGAATTTTTGGAGTTAAATAAGTATTGATATTTGCATCCTTTACAGACTGTCATGTTTAGATAAATTGTTGTTATGTTTCCATTGTTTGCATATATTTGCTTGTTTAATGATTCTATTTGAGGATAGGAGTATTAAATATGCAGAGGAATTTAGTATGCAATGTTGAATAATTATTTTAGTGATTTGCTACAATAGAGAATGATAAGGTTATTGCATTGATTTATACTAAGTTATCTCACAAGTTCTTGTTAAGTTTTCTATGGATGAAGTTTTTAAGAATTAAGGAAACCGGGATATAAATGGAATTAAGGAGATACAAAAGATCAATCTTGGGGATTCCCAATGCATCCCAAGATAATATTCCAAGAAGTCTCAAGCATCTAAGATTGGGGATGCCCCGGTAGGCATCCCACCTTTCTTCATCAACAATTATCGGTTAGCCTCGGTTGAGCCTAAGTTTTTGCTTCTTCACTTGATGTGTGCTATTCTTAGAATGTCATTTTATTTTCATTTTGTTTGCCTTTTTAATAAAATACTTAGATATGAAAGTTTATAAATAAAAGAGAGTCCTCAATTAGCTACCCCTTTACTTAACTACTCGATTGATCTTCACTTATATCTTTTTGGAGTAGTTTGTCATTTACTCTCGTGCTTCACTTATATCCTATGAGTAAATTGTTTAATGAATTTAATATCATGAAGTTGAAATTATATGTTCATATCATTCCTAGTAGTGGCTTCACATTGGGTTTAGAAACTGAAATCTTTTGAAGCTTGACAATCACAATATTGGTCATACAAGCAATTCATGAATGATTAGTATAAGGAAGAGAACTTTCACATACAAATATATTATCTTGGACATCTTCTATGATTGTGAATACCCATTAATTATTTTTAAACTTGAGCAAATTGGGTGAAGTTGGACAAGGAAGACATCGTAATGAGTTATGGTTGTGTTTATTTGCATAGAAGTTATATTATCATCGATCTTGCAACATGTAGTGTTTGCCTAGGATCTTTTGGTAGCTAAAATTTCGTACTAAGTATATATACTACTTGTGCATCTAATAACCCTTAAACCCATTTTCTTGCCATGAGTGTCCACCATACCTACCTATGGATTGAATAAGATCCTTCAAGAATATGTTTGATCTTTTATTGTAAGGGAAAATTGAGCTTTGTACGAACTTGTGATGGCAAAGTAATAAAAGTGACATACTGCATAATAAAGGTTGCTATCATAAGGGGCAATATATTGTGGCGTTCCTTTGCATTAAGAGCTTGGGCATCCAAATAAAAATCGCATGACAACCTCTGCTTCCCTCCGCGAAGGGCCTATCTTTTACTTTTCAGTATTTACTTTTATGCAAGAATCAATAGTATGCATTCTCATTTCGACCTCAATTATTCTCTAGTTTGCAAGAATCATGTGGTGGGGAATGATCTAGGTACATATGACCAGTCAAATATATTTCACCATGAATTATTATTGTTGACAACTAACTCTATGATAAATGAGTTGGGAGGTGAAACATTAAGACCCTCTCTGTGTTTGATGGATGGCATTTATTCTATGAATATGCTTTGAGTACTAGCAATCATAGAAGACTATATTGAGGGAGTCCTGGGTTAGGGGGTCTCCGGACAGCCGGACAATATCCTTTGGCCAGACTATTGGACAATGAAGATACAAGATTCAAGACTTCGTCCCGTGTCTGGATGGGACTCTCCTTGGCGTGGAAGGCAAGCTTGGCAATACGGATATGTAGATCTCCTCCCTTGTAACTGACTTTGTGTAACCCTAGCCCCCTCCGGTGTCTATATAAACCGGAGGGTTTAGTCCGTAGGACAACATACAATCATACCATAGGCTAGCTTCTAGGGTTTAGCCTCTACGATCTCGTGGTAGATCAACTCTTGTAGTACTCATATCATCAAGATCAATCAAGTAGGACGTAGGGTATTACCTCCATCGAGAGGGCCCGAACCTGGGTAAACATCGTGTCCCCCGCCTCCTGTTACCATCCGCCTTAGACGCACAGTTCGAGACCCCCTACCCGAGATCTGCCGGTTTTGACACCGACATTGGTGCTTTCATTGGGAGTTCCACTGTGCCGTCACCGTAAGGCTTGATGGCTCCTTCGATGATCGGTAACGATGCGGTCCTGGGCGAGGTTTTCCTCCCCGGACAGATCTTCGTATTCGGCGGCTTCGCACTGCGGGGCAACTCGCTTGGCCATCTGGAGCAGATCGAGAGCTACGCCCCTTGCCATCAGATCAGGTTTGGAAATTTAAACTAACTGTCGACATCCATGGAGACTTGATCTTCGACGGATTCGAGCCCATGTCAGGTGCGCCGGACGATCATGACAAGCATATTTAGCTCTGCCGTCGGACAGTGTTCGGGAGATCACACCTGCAACTACTCCGGCCTTCAATCCGGAGCAAATTGCGCCATCCTAGGACAGGTGGATAGACCCCGCCATGGAGGCCGCACTCTCAGTGGTGATAGAGCCGGATACTGACTTCACCCCTTACGAGAGTCGTGTTGCCGAACCACTGGATTCGTCTCTGGCCACGGACTCCGAGCCACCTGCGACCGTGCCTATCGAATCCGATTGGGCGACAATCATGGAGTTCACCTCCGCGGATATCTTTCAGCACTCACCTTTCGGCGACATGCTAAATTCATTAAGGTCTCTCTCCTTGTCAGGAGAACCTTTGCCGAACTATGTCCGGCTAGAATGGGATGCGGACGACAAAGAAATTCGCTCCCCACCCACTTAGTAGCCACCGTCGACGATTTAACCGACATGCTCGACTTCGACTCTGAAGACATCGATAGTATGGACGACGATGCAGGAGACGAACAGGAACCACCGCCCACGAGGCACTAGACCGCCACCTCATCATATGATATATACATGGTGGACACCCCGAAAGAAGGCAATGGCGACGAGATAGTGGGGGATGACCCCTCCAAGAAGCAACCCAAGCGCCGACGTCAGCGGCGCCGCTCTAAGTCCCACCATAGCAAAAGTAGTGATACCGGCACAAGAGACAATAACACTCCGGATAGTGCCAAAGACGACAACAATCCCCTCCAGCACGATTTAGAGCGGGAGGGTGAACAAGCTAGCCCTCTAGAGCGAACAGCAGATAGAGAATCGGAGGAGGACAATTACATGCCTCTCTCCGAAGACGAGGTGAGCCTCGGCGACGAAGAATTTACCGTGCCTAAGGATCCCGTCGAGTAGGAGTGCTTCAAGCACCGGCTTATAGCCACAACAAATAGCTTGAAGAAAAAGCAACAACAGCTTCGAGCTGATCAAGATTTGCTAGCAGACAAATGGACCGAAGTCCTTGCGGCCAAGGAATACGAACTTGAGCGCCCCTCCAAGAGTTACCCAAAGCGCAGGTTGCTACCCCGACTCGAGGAGGAAGCATTGAAACCTACATCACCAGTGTACGATGCGGCTGACCGGCCACCTCTTGGCCGAGCCAGAGAGGCGTTTCAGCCTGAAGTTCAGCCTGTACCCCGCCGCCACTCAAACAAAAATACCAAGGCCCGGGGCAACACACGGGACCTGCGAGACATATTGGAAAGCAGGGAAAAACATGCAAGGTCGATATACGGGTCACAGGGGCACGCGCCAACGCGAGACGATGACCGTCACGCCGGATACACTAAAAGTAAATCCGGTCGGGCCGAATACAACAGACAAGACTCATATGAACTGCGTCGTGATATAGCCCGGCACAGAGGTGCCGCACACCCCCTATGCTTCACTGATGAAGTTATGGATCACGAATTCCCGAAGGGTTTTAAACCCGTAAATATCGAATCGTATGATGGTAGAACAAATCCTGCTATATGGATTGAGGATTTCCTCCACCACATCCACATGGCTCGCAGTGATGATCTGCATGCCATCAAGTACCTCCCACTAAAACTCAAAGGACCAGCTCGGCATTGGCTGAATAGCTTGCCAGCAGACTCCGTCGGCAGTTGGGAGGATTTGGAAGATGCATTCCTTGACAACTTCCAGTTCACTTATGTGCGACCACCGGATGCTGATGACTTGAGCCATATAACTCAGCAGCCAGGGGAATCGGCCAGGCAATTCTGGACATGGTTCCTAACTAAGAAAAAACAAATCATCGACTGTCCGGATGCAGAGGCCTTAGCGGCATTCAAGCATAACATCCGTGACGAGTGGCTCGCCCGGCACCTCGGCCAGGAGAAGCCGAAGTCTATGGCAGCCCTCACGACACTCATGACCCGCTTTTGCGCGGGCGAGGATAGCTGGCTAGCTTGCAGCAACAACACATCAAGGAATACGGGCACTTCGGATACCAAAGATGCCAACGGCAGACCACGTCGTAATAGACACAAGTGCCGTAACAATGGCGATAACACCGATGATACAGCAGTCAATGCCAGATTCAGAGGCTCTAGATCCGGTCAGCGGAAAAAGCCATCCAAAAAAAGTACTCCGGGCCTGTCCAGTTTGGATCGCATACTTGATCGCTCGTGTCAAATACACGGCACCCCTGATAAGCCAGCCAATCACACCAACAGAGAATGTTGGGTGTTCAAGCAGGCCGGCAAGTTGAATGCCGAAAACAAGGACAAGGGGCTGCATAGTGATGATGATGATGAGGAGCCCCGACCATCGAACACGGGAGGACAGAAGAGGTTCCCCCCACAAGTGAAGACGGTGAACATGATATACGCAACCCACATTCCCGAGAGGGAACGGAAGTGTGCACTAAGGGACGTCTATGCGATGGAGCCCGTCGCCCCAAAGATCAATCCATGGTCCTCTTGTCCGATCACCTTCGGTCGCAGGGACCACCCCACTAGTATCCGTCATGGAGAATCCACCGCATTGGTCCTAGACCCCATCATCGATGGATTTCACCTCACTCGAGTCCTTATGGACGGCGGCAGCAGCCTGAACCTACTCTATCAGGATACATTGCACAAAATGGGTATAGATCCCTCGTGGATCAAACCCACCAAAACCACCTTTAAGGGCGTCATCCCAGGTGTAGAGGCCCATTGCACAGGCTCAATCACACTGGAAGTGGTCTTCGGATCTCTGGACAACTTCCGAAGCGAGGAGTTAATCTTCGATATCGTCCCGTTCCGTAGTGGCTATCATGCACTGCTCGGGCGAACCGCATTTGCAAAATTCAACGTGGTACCGCATTACGCATACCTCAAGCTCAAGATGCCATGACCTAGGGGGGTCACAACAGTCAATGGAAACACAAAACGCTCGCTCCGCACGGAAGAGCACACTGCGGCCCTCGCAGCAGAAGCACAAAGCGGCCTTTTAAGGCAAACTGCCAATTCGGCGATTCAACCCCCGGACACCATCAAGCGAGTCCGGAGTAACCTGCAACAGGATCGCCTGGCACGTTCAGAGCTCGCCTAGCAATTCGGCCCCCGTCCCAGTCCCAGTCAAGCGATGAAATATGTGCCGTGCGTACATAATTACGCACTAAAAATACCATGGGCATAGGCGGGGGCACGATCGGGGCACGTCCCGCAATGCGGCTTAACCGCCCTAGGGGATGCATACCTTTATCATTTTTTCTCTTTCAGGACCTTACTCGCTGGAAGCCCCTTTCAGCAGTATGATTGCCGGACACATTACGGGAAGGAACAACCAAGGAGGCAAGAAGCTAAGACGTACAAGGGAACCCCCAGGTGGTCTCTAATAACAATCGATATACCCGCTTTTTACTACCCATACGCAGCTTGCCCTTGGATAGGACATGTCAAATAGTCCTATTTTTTGCTTATTGCACTACTTGTATCAGTACGCTTCGACGTATTATTTAAATAACAATGCATAGCATTAGTCTATTATTGCATTATCCATCCCCTTTTTCTTATATGTTCATTTACGACAACTTGCACCCGTACATTCTGGTACGGCCAGTACGCCAGGGGCTTTCGTTTACCCCATAATATGGCGTGAGAAGTCCGAACACTTTCGACAGTGCGGCACCCCAAACTTATAGCATTATATGCATCATCTCCGAATCATATCTTGGGTCAATAGTTGGGTTTGCCCGGCTCCCTTGTTTTGGTACCATACATTCTGCTATATCGGCTAAGGTGGCGCTGGGAGAACTACTGCGATTGTGTCCTGGTTCTTTCGGACAAGCACCTCAGTAGAGAAAGCTGAAAACTGACTGTCATGATAAGGCGAGAGCTGGTCACTGTTCGAGAGGTCTCAAGTCCTTAAAGACTTTTTCAGCTTCAGGCGAGGAGTCGGCCTTGCCCGACTTAGGCGTATATAGCGCCCCAAATTCGGCCTTCTGAATACTAGGGGCTTCGCCAAAATTTAAAATTGTAGACTTCTATGGCTAAGTGAGAGTGATAAAGCCTTATAGTCTGATTGCCTGGTTCATTGTGCTGAACACCTCCCTCGATGGACCCAAAATTGGGATAAAGAGTGCTCAGATTTATGCCGAACACCCCAGTACTAGTTACATGGGGGTAGAAGCCGACGACTGGCAAACTCTCAGATTTTATAAACGGCCGCACAAAAGGTAATATTTTAAATTCAAACAGCGTTGCATAGCACAAATGAACTCGTTTCACATTACAGGATCACATGAGCATGTTCATTCAAAAAATACATCTCTAGTACATTGCTCCGCCACTAGGCAGGAACCCTTCAGGACACTGTCATAATACATTTTGGGGCAGCGATGCTCCTTGCCCTCCGGCGGCCCCTCCTTCACCAGCTTTACGGCGTCCAGCTTCGCCTAGTGCACCTTCGCCCGGGCAAAAGCCATGCGCGCACCCTCGATGTAGACGGACCGCTTTATGGCTTCAAGCCGCTGGCAGGCATCCACAGGCTGCCTCACCAGACCGAAGTAGCTTCTAGGCAGGGGATCGCCAGGCCACATCCGGACTATAAGACCCTTCATGGCCTGTTCGGCCGCCTTGTGATGCTCGACCAGTTGCTTCAGCTGGTCGCTCAAGGGCATTGGGTGTTCAGTCCCAGTATACTGAGACCAGAACAACTTTTTCGTCGAGCTCCCCTCCTCAGCTCGGTAAAACTCTGTGGCATCCAGTACATGCGGGGAAGATCTGCGAACGCTCCTGGAGAGCTCCAAACTCGGGTAAGTAAAAGGAAAGTTTCCTTCACATGCTTGCTTTGCATAATGAATGCCTTACCCGCTGCTATCTTCTTCACCGCATCAATCTCCTGAAGGGCCTTGTGGGCTTCAGCCTTGGCGCTCCGTGCGCTTTCGAGCGCCTTCGGCTCAGACTCTCGCGTCTTAGAGTCAAGCTCCAAGGACTCGTGTTTTTTGGTGAGACCCTCGAGCTCTTGCTGCACCTCGCCTACCCGGGCTTCTCGCTTTTCCCGCTCAATGCGCTCCTTGGCCGCTTTGTCTTCGGCCTCGGACAGCACCTTCTTCAGGGTCGCTACCTCGGTCGTGGCCCCTGGCAAATTCATGATGATCCTATTACTTTACAACCGAATTTCCTTTTAATATGTAGACAAGGTATTGCTTACCTTTGCTCTCCTCGAGCTGCCTCTTGGTAAGGCCGAGCTCGTCCTCGGACCGCTCAAGGTCCTGCTTTAGTGCAACGACCTCCGCAGTACATGTGGCAGCGGCCAGCAATGAAGCCTGCATATGCAGATAGACATATTCTGGTTAGACTCATGAGTCATTATTTGATACTCTATTTAGCCTTTCTTCGCGAACGCCAAACAGAGCATCAGGGGCTACTGTCTATGCGGTAATATTTTCCTATATTTTGATTGCTTACCTAAAAGCCTGTTAGGAGGCTGGCACAAGCTTCGGTTCGTCTGTTTTTGGCGGACTGAACTTTCTCGATCACCGCACTCATGATAGTGCGGTGCTCTTCATCGATGGAAGCGCCACGAAGCGCTTCCAGCATGTTGTCTGGTGCCTCTGGATGGACAGAGGCCACCGACATGGGCGACTTGCCCCCCTTAACGGGGGATCGCCTGCCGAAGTCCGGAACCACCGAAGGTTACGGCGCAGTGTTCGGCTGGGGGCCAAACTTGGAGCCTGTGGAAGTCTTGCTCCCTTTGCACCCAGGGTCTGGAAGGTCGCCTCGAGGCGCCCCTAGGACTACCTCCCCTCGGCTCGGTGCCTTTTGAGACAACACCTCGACGTTGTCCGTAGGGCAAGGGGTGGAGGCGGTCGGAAGTGAATCGCTATTCATATCCGACGAGTCCAAAGAACCATCCGACAAAGATACGTCGAGACGGGCTCGGGATGGACTGCATAATCATATTCGGCGTAAGGAGAAGCGGTGCAATAAAACATATGATGAATTACTATGGTATCTGGATACTTACGACTTCGCCAGGGGCTTGTCCCTGGGTAACCACTCATCATCACTGTAGGCGGCCGTCGTGGAGCAGTCCGGAAGGAGGGTCCTTCCCTTATTAGACCCTTCGGCCTCCTGGGTTGGGGCGGCCTTCCTTTTTTTGTCTCCCCCGGCTAGGGGGGGATTTTCTCTTCCTCCTCCTCGTTTTCATGGGAGGAGTGCGCTTCGGAGTTATCGGACGATGAGTCTGATATAACCTTGCGCCAGAGACCCTTTCGGGTCCCCGTGGCCTTCTTCTTGGCCTTCTTCACCTGCACCTCATAAGGCGCCGGAGCTAGCATCTCCGTTAGGAGAGCATCTGCATGATCTTCAGGCAGAGGGGTTGGGCAATCGATCTGCTCCATTGTCTCTACCCAGTCCTATTAGTGGCATGGGAGCTTAGATCCCGCACATGATTAAACTGGGGCAAATAAATATCCTGTGAGATATAAAAACTTACTGGATTGGCATGGCGCTTTGCGCTGAGTCCGCGGTCCTCGGTAAGGGGAGGGAGGTACCTCGGCGCCCTTGAACAGCACCTTCCAGACGTCCTTGTGCGTCATGTCGAAGAGCTCTCGCAGCGTCTGGTGCTTGGCCGGGTCGAACTCCCACAAATTGAATACCCGTCATTGACATGGGAGGATCTGGCGGAAGAGCATGACCTGGACTACGTTGATGACCTTGATTTTCCTGCTCATCATGTTCTTGATGCAGGTCTAGAGTCCGGTCAGCTCTACCGGAGAACCCCATGATAGGCCCTTCTCTTTCCAGGAAGTGAGCCGCGTGGGGATTCCGAGTCGAAATTCGGGGGCTGCCACCCAGTTAGTGTTGCGCGGCTCGGTGATGTAGAACCACCCCGATTGCCACCCCTTTATGGTCTCCACATAGGAGCCTTCGAGCCAGGTGACGTTAGGCATTTTGCCCACCATGGCGCCTCCGCACTCTGCTTGCTAGCCGACCACCACCTTCGGTTTAACAATGAAGGTCTTCAGCCACAAGCCGAAGTGGGGCCTGATGCGGAGGAAGGCCTCGCACACGACGATAAACGCCGAGATGTTGAGGATGAAATTAGGGACCAGATCATGAAAATCCAGCCCGTAGTAGAACATGAGCCCGCGGACAAACGGGTGAAGGGGAAATCCCAGTCCACGGACAAAGTGGGTAAGGAAAACTACTCTCTCATAGGGTTTGGGCATAGGGATGATCTGCCCCGCATCTGGAAGCCGGTGCGCGATGTCCGCGGCCAGATATCCGGCTTCCCGTAGCTTTGTGATGTTCTCCTCCGTGACGGAGGAGACCATCCACTTGCCTCCCGCTCTAGACATGCTTGGAGTGGTTTGAGGAGAAAGATGTGAACTTGGGCGCTGGAGCTCGAGTGTGCAAGAATGGATAAGCAAGGAGGAAGAAGGCGTGGATAAAAAGGGTGAATCTTCGTCCCTTTATAAGGGCAGAAGAGGCGATGCGCCTCCCCACTTACCTGGTAAAATTGCTTATTCCCTGAACGCCGTAATTGATGGTGCGGTTGGGTTACCCATACCCGAATTGATGAGAATCCCGTGATAAGGGGACACGATCTTTGCTTTGACAAGACGTGTCAAGAAAACCGCCTCGTGTTATGTGTAGTGCTAGTTGAGAAAAATGGTTCGAATAATGATCGGGCCATGGCATGATGTCATATTGCTAAACATGTCAGCAGATTAGATTTGTGGAAACATTATTCTCTCTACGGTGGTATGTGGAACTTGTTTTGCAGAGCCGGACACTATTCTTGTGTTCAAAATCTTCTATGGAGTATTCGGAGGAAGAACCCGCCTTGCAATGCCGTAGACAAATCTGCGCGCCGAACTCATTGTCATTGAAGCCTGGTTCAGGGGCTACTGAGGGAGTCCTGGATTAGGGGGTCTCCGGACAGCCAGACTATATACTTTGGCCGGGCTATTGGACTATGAAGATATAAGATTGAAGACTTCGTCCCGTGTCCGGATGGGACTCTCCTTGGCGTGGAAGGCAAGCTTGGCAATACGGATATGTAGAGCTCCTCCCTTGTAACCGACTTTGTGTAACCCTAGCCCCCTCCGGTGTCTATATAAACCGGAGGGTTTAGTCCATAGGACAACATACACTCCTACCATAGGCTATCTTCTAGGGTTTAGCCTCTACGATCTCGTGGTAGATCAACTCTTGTAATACTCATATCATCAAGATCAATCAAGCAGGATGTAGGGTATTACCTCCATCGAGAGGGCCCGGACCTGGGTAAACATCGTGTCCCCCGCCTCCTATTACCATCCTCCTTAGACGCATAGTTCGGGACCCCATACCCGAGATCCGCCGGTTTTGACACCGACATATATGATGATTGACTATGTGGAGCTCTTACTTAGACTTTGTTGAATAAGTTGATTTGTAATTGCTTGGTGACTGAGAACATAGGTTGTTAAGTTTCAAGAGAATTAATTGTTTGAACCATAACATGTGAATTGGTTGCTACTTTAACATGATGAGTATTATGAGAAAGAGTTGATGTTATGATGCTAGGAAAAGTGATTGAAATTATCATTAATCACACTTCATAAATTATTTCTTTTATCATTTACCTACATGAGGACGAGTAGGAATTAAGCTTGGGGATGTTGATATGTCTCCAACGTATCTATAATTTATGAAGTATTCATGCCATGTTTACAACAATTTTATATGGTTTTGGTATGATTTGGATGGAACTAACCCGGGATGACGCTGTTTTCCGCAGAACTACTGGGGTGTTGTATTTTGTGTAGAAAGAAAAGTTCGCCAAATGCAAAGAAATTTTTTTACGATTTTTTTTGAACAAAAGAGGCACTAGAAGCTTCGTGGGAGGGTCAGAAAAGCCACAAGGTGGGCATGACCCACCAGGGCATGCCAGAGGGGCCTGGTTTGCCCTGGTGGGTTTTGGTCACCTCGAGGCCCATCTTCGTGTGATTCCAACGCTGAAAATCCTATAAATAGAGAAACCATCAGAAATAACCCTAGATCAGAAGTTCTGCCGCCGCAAGCCTCTGTAGCCATAAAAAATAAATCTAGACCCTGTTCCGGCACCCTACTGAAGGGGGAAATCATCACCGATGAACATCTTCATCTCCCGGTGGCCACCACGATGAGGAGGGAGTAGTCCACCCTCGGGGCTGAGGGTATGTACTAGTAGCTATGTGTTTAATCTCTCTCTCTCTCTCTCTCTCTCTCGTGTTCTTAAAATGTGATGTATACTATGCAAATTTATTCTTGTAGACACGTGTTGGGCCTCCAAGCGCAGAGTTTTGTTGGATAGTAGCAAATTTTCCTCAAGTGGATGACCTAAGGTTTATCAATCTGTGAGAGGTGTAGGATGAAGATGGTCTCTCTCAAACGACCCTGCAAGCAAATACAAGAAATCTCTTGTGTCGCCAACACACCCAATACAATGGCAAATTGTATAGGCGCACTCGTTCGGCGAAGAGATGGTGATAAAAGTGTAGTATTGATGGTAGAAATATATTTTTATAATCTGAATAAATAAAAACATCAAGGTATAAAATAGTAAATGGGCACAAAATGGTTTTGCAATCCTTGAAAACAAGGCATAGGGTCCGTACTTTCACTAGTGCAATCTCACAACAGTGTTAATATAATTGGATCATATAACCTTCCCTCAACGTGCAACGAAGAATCACTCCAAAGTTCCTATCTGGCGGAGAACATAAGACAAAATTGTTTGTAGGGTACGAAACCACCTCAAAGCTATTCTTTTCGATTAATCTATCCTAGAGTTCATACTAAAATAACACAAAGTTATTCTTTCTGATCGATCTAAGCAAGAGTTCGTACTAAAATAACACCAAAGAAAATTTAGATTCATAATATTCAATCCAACACAAAGAACTTCAAGGAGTGCCCCAAAATTTCTACTGGAGAAACAAAGACAAGAACATGCATCAACCCCTATGCATAGATTACCCCAATGTCACCTCGGGAATCCGCAAGTTGAGTGCCAAAACATATATCAAGTGAATCAATGTGATACCCCATTGTCACCACAAGTATTCAATTGCAAGACATATATCAAGTGTTCTCAAATCCATAAAAATATTCAATCCGATTACAACAAAATGTCAAAGGGAAAAACTCAAATTCATCACAACAAGATAGAGAGGGAAAAAAACCATATGATCCAACTATATTAACAAATCCCACGACATAGAAAAATCGTGACATCTCAAGAAACACGAGAGAGAGAGAGAGAGAGAGAGAGAGAGAGAGAGAGATTAAACACATAGCTAGTGGTACAAACCCTCAGCCCCGAGGGTGGACCACTCCCTCCTCATCGTGGTGGCCGCTGGGATGATGAAGATGGCCACTGGAGATGATTCCCCACTCTGGTAGGGTGCCGAAAAGGGTCCAGATTGGTTTTTGGTGGCTACAGAGCCTTGCGGCGGCGGAACTTCTGATCTAAGTTAACCCCTAGGGTTTTGGAATACTTGTGAATTTATAGGGTAAAGAGGGGGTGCGGGAAGCCACCAAGGTGGGAACAACCCACTTGGGCGTGCCTGGGCCCCCAGGCGTGCCCTGGTGGGTTGTGCCCCCTCAGGGCACCCCGAGGTGCTGCTCTGGCCCATTAGTGGTCTTCTGGTCCATAAAAATTCCACAAAAAGTTTCGTGGTGTTTGGATTCCGTTCGATATTGATTCCCTGCGATGTATAAAACATGCAAAAAACATCAACTGGCACTTGGCACTATGTCAATAGGTTAGTACCAAAAAATGATATAAAATGATTATAAAACATCCAAGAATGAGAATATAACAGCATGGAACAATAAAAAATTATAGATACATTGGAGACGTATCAGCATCCCCAAGCTTAATTCCTGCTCGTCCTCGAGTAGGTAAATGATAAAAACATATTTTTTGATGTGGAATGTTGCCTAACATGTCATCTCATATTCTTTTCTTTATAGCATGGATATTTGGAATTTTGTATTGTTCAAAGCAGTAGTCTAGTTTTGAAATCAGGACTTAAATACTCAAGCATACCAACGAGCAACCATGCCTTTCAAAATATCAATGCTAAAATAAGTTATCCCTACCCCATCATGCTCAATCATTGATCCATTCATGAAACACACTCGCATATTAGCTACACCCAATGCTCAAGTACGATCATAGTGCCCCCTAGTTGGTGCTTTTATAAGAGAAGATGGAGACTCAAATTAAAAATAAAAATTGCATAAAGTAAAAAAAGGCCCTTCGCGGAGGGAAGTAGGGATCTGTAGAGGTGCCAGAGCTCAAAGCGAAAATTGAGAGATAAAAACATTTTGAGAGGCATACTTTTCCCACCAACAAAAACGACTTAGAGCTCCCAACACTTTTCCATGCTAGATATATCATAGGCGGTTCCCAAACATAAAATAAATTTTATTCCTTTTTCCACCATAGTTTCACTTTCCATGGCTAACCATATCCATGGGTGCCCTCCATACCAACACTTCCCAAGGAATTTATTATTTGACAACATAAAGTAAATTCATTTTTCATTTCGGGACTGGGCAACCCTAATACCTTTGCCTTACTCTCGTGCAATGACAAGTGAATAAACACTCATCGTGAGAATAACACATCTAGCATGGAAAATATTGGTCACCCCTCACCGCCTCATGAGTGTTACGAGCACACAAAAGAGAAAATTATTTTGAAAATTAGAGATGGCACATACAAATTTGCTAAGAACTACAAAAGAATACCGCATATAGGTAGGTATAGTGGACCCATGTGGCAAAACTGGTGTAAAGGATTTTGGATGCACAAGTAGTGATCATACTTAGTGCAAAATGAAGGCTAGCAAAAGATTGATAAGCTATCAACCAAGAAATGAATAATCTCATAAGTGAGCATTGAGCATAATTAACACCAAATAATGCACCACAAGTAGGATGCAATTTCATTGCACAACTATTGACTTTCGTGCTTGCATAGGGAATCACAAACCTTAACACCAATAATCTTACTAAAGCATAATTACTCACCAACTTGACTCACATATCACATCATCATATCTCAAAACTATTATGAGGAATCAAGTTTATTTTGTCCAATGATCTTCATAAAGTTTTTATTATATCCTTCTTGGATATCTATCACTTTGGGACTAATTTTCATGTGGTGCTTTTGATAAGCTCAAAAAAATTTAAGTGAAGATAATGAGCATAATATTTCTTTCTCTCAAATTAATTTAAGTGAAGCAAGAGATAATTTCTTCAAAAATACTAAATCACACCGTGCTCAAAAAGATATAAGTTAAGCACTAGAGCAATTCCATAGAAAAGAGCTTTGTTGACGGGATGTGAGTGCCGCTTACTTAGCCTCCCTGGCAACTATTTGAGGATTCTATTTTATTTAAAAGCTTTCAGATCTAAGTACTTTATTAAAACAGCAAGCAAAACAAAATAAAATGACATTCCAATAATAGCACACATCATGTGAAGAAGCAAAAACTTAGGCTCAACCGATACTAACCGATAATTGTTGAAGAAGAAAGATGAGATGCCTACCGGGGCATCCCCAAGCTTAGATGCTTGAGAATTCTTGAAATATTATCTTGGGGTGCCTTGGGAATCCCCAAGCTTGAGCTTTTGTGTCTCCTTAATTCCTTTTATATCACGGTTTCCTAAATCTTAAAAACTTCATCCACACAAAACTCAACAACAACTCGTGAGATAAGTTAGTATAAACCAATGCAAAAACTTTATCATTCTCTATTGTACCAAATCGCTAAAATTATTATTTGACATTTCATACTAAATGCCTCTGCATATTTAATACTCCTATCCTCAAATAGAATCATTAAACAAGCAAACATATGCAAACATAACAACAATCTGCCAAAACAGTATAGTCTCTAAAGAATCCAAGAGTATCAATACTTCCCTAACTCCAAAAATTATGAAAATTTACCACACTGTATAAAATTTATCATAGCTTATTATGCAAAAAGTTTCAGCATTTTATCGCATTCTGAATATTCTAGGGAATTTTTTCAACAGTGTTAAACTTTCTGTTTTGAAACAGTAACATGCAGACTTGCAAAATAAGCATGGTAAAGGCTATACTTGACATTTTTATTGAAAAGAAACATGCAAAACATTATTCTAAATATCATCAAGCAAATCCTAACAAAATAAAATGATGCTCCAAGCTAAACATATCATGTGACGAATGAAAACATAGCTCCAAGTGAGGTTACCGATAATGTTGAAGACGAAAGAGGGGATGCCTTCCGGGGCATCCCCAAGCTTAGTTGATTAGATCTTCCTTGAATATTACCTTGGGGTGCCTTGGGCATCCCCAATCTTAGGGTATTGTCACTCCTTATTCTCGTCATATCGAGATCTCAACCAAAACTTGAAAACTTCAATCACACAAAACTTAAAGAAACTTTGTGAGATAGGTTAGTATGATAAAGAGCAAACCATTTCACTTTGGTACTGTCAAAGACAAGATTCATAATTATTTCCACACAATGCCTACTGTAGCATATCATTTCCACAATTTATATTGAGCAATATAATCCATGGAAACTAGAAAACAAGCAAACTATGCATTGAAAACAGAATCTGTCAAAAACAGAACAGTCTGTAGTAATCTGTACTCCAACCATACTTCTGCTAATACAAAAATCCTGAAAAAATAGGGAAACCTGGGAAATTTGTCTATTAATATTCTGCAAAAATAATAAGAATTTTATCACACTTCTGTGAAAAATGAGAATTTTTTTCCTAAGCGCAAAAGTTTCTGTTTTTCAGCAAGATCAAATCAACTATCACCGTAAGCCATCCCAAATGTCTTACTTGGCACTTTATTGAAACAAAAGCTATAAAACATTGTTATTACAGTAACCTAATCATGTGTACACACAAAAACAGTAGGTAAAATTGTTGGCTTGTCTCCCAACAAGCACATTTATTTAATGCCTTTTAGCTAGGCATGATGATTTCAATGATGCTCGCATAAAAGATAAGAATTGAAATACAAAGAGAGCATCATGGAGCATATGACTATCACATTTAATTCTAACCCACTTACTATGCATAGGGATTTTGTGAGCAAACAACTTATGGGAACAAGAATCAACTAGCATAGGAAGGCAAAACAAACACAACTTCAAGATTTTCAACACATAGAGAGGAAACATGATATTATTGAAATTCCTACAAGCATAAGTTCCTCCCTCATAATAATTTTCAGTAGCATCATGAAGAAATTCAACAATATAACCATCACATAAAGCATTATTTTCATGATACATAAGCATAAAATTTTTGTTACTGTACACATAAGCAAATGTATTCTCATCAATAGTAGTGGGAGCAAACTCAACAAAATAACTATCATGTGATTGAAAATTAAAATCATGATGAAAAGCTTCATGATTATCATTATTCTTTACATCATACATGTCATCACCATAATCATCATAGATAGCAACTTTGTTATCATAGTCAATTGAAGCCTCATCCAAAATGGTGGATTCATCACTAAATAAAAGTCATGACCTCTCCAAATCCACTTTCATAATTATTAAAATAAGATTCAACACCCTCCAAAATAGTGGGATCATTAGTACCTAGAGTTGACACTCTTCCAAACCCACTTTCATCAATATAATCATCATAAATAGGAGGCATGCTTTCATCATAATATTTTTTTCTCATCAAAACTTGGGGAAGTAAAAATATCATCACTACTATAGGATGGTCCAAATGTGACAGTCGAATCAGAGACCCTTCGATGAAACTGTGTGCGATGCCATAATCACAAACAGTGGTGTAAAAAACCCGTCAAAAAAGGTGCAAAACATTTGCGATGACAGATGCATCAAACACGATTCAGAATTTTGTTGCGTGTGCGATGGAGGGCATACAGTTCAGCTCAGTGAACTGTTTGTGATGAGGAGGCACAAAAGAAACGGACAGCCAGATGAAGGCGTGTGTGATATACAACATACGGTTCACAGGGATGAACTCTGTGATTAGGCAACTCAAGGAAACAGTTCAACTGATAAGATGTGTGTGATACGCGGCAAACAGGTCCGTAATTTGAAATGTGTGTGAAGACCAATAATAACACAGACGATTGCTGCTAATAAGCCGTGTGAATTACTCTGTCTATAGTAGAATAACATGTATATATATAACTAAAATAAACATCCAATTACACAAGTAACTATACAGATCATTCGCACACACCTCAATAAACAATTGCATGCATTCTAAAGTAGGAGAAACGATCGCCTAGTCATCTACTTCTTATGACGCTCACGCCACTGCTATGTGGCTCGATCCCTCGTCTGGGTCTGGAAGAAGACAGTTCCTCATGTCAACGATCCGCCTGTACATCTCGTAGCTTGTGTACGCGTCCATGGCCGCGTACTTGACATGTTGTTCATCCAGTCTCTTATGCCACACACTGTGCCAGGCGTTCTTGCCCTTATTGCTCTCTTGCTTCATCTTCGCGTAGTAGGGGTCGATGATGGCCAAGGCGAGGTCTACTAGGGAGTTCAGTTTGCTTTTGTCGGTGCCCCAGGCCTTGTAGTGGTGCTAGATGTTGACAAGATTCGGGCATTTCAAGTCCGAAATCTTGAGCGCTTTTAGATCGTTGGTGGTGTCCACCGTAGCCAAACTGTAGTCGGAGCTCTTGATAAACCAGGAAAAATGCTCGCAAGGCCTTGTGGAAATATGGAAGTGGTAGATGAGGACGTCATGTCGCATGCACAACTGGGCGACAACAACCTTCTGATCATGCCCAGCATGACCGATGGTGTACTTGAGGTCGAAGCCGACCACTAGGTACTTGTCCTCGGCAAGGAACTGCTCCATAGTTTGGATGGAGCTCTCCATCGAGACCGGATCTTTCATGTACACCACCGAGAGGGCCTTCCCCTCACGTGGGTGTCCACTACGTGATACGTGGTGAACTGCCCGCCGTTGTCATCATCGCCCACTGGGAGCGCCATTGGAGCCACGGGGAACACCATTGGAACCGTTGGATGTCCTCTCTGTATGTGTCCTCGTGGGTGTGCTTATTGTCACGTGTGAGACAAGAGATGAAGGTAAATGGCCGCAGGAATAAAAGGGGGCTGGACAGCGTGGATTCTTGGCGCGTCCGCATGGCAGTTCTTGCAGTGGGTAACTGCGTCGTCAGATCGTGCCCGGCGCAACCGCTTGCACACGAACGTGCGTGATCGTGCGCCGGCCCATAACACTGGCAGCGGGACGAGGGCAGATAGTTGCGTCGCTGCGTAGAGAGCGGCCGAGTGGTACTACCTCCGTCTAGTCTATAGTCTCCTTTATATTCCGTGCCATACTTTGCCCTCAAATTTAACCAAAAAATGTTAATGCATGTTTTAAAAATTATATAATTGGAAACTATGTTCAAATACAAGTCCAACTATATAATCTTTGGCAACATGCATTCGTATTTTATTAGTTAAATCATACTTACAAACCAGGACGGTGGTATAGTAGGTAATTAAATCGCAAATGTTTTGTTATTAACCGTATGTGTACGTGGCCTTTCGTCCTCCTATCGCATGTCTTGTCACCCCGCTGCCGCAGACTGCTTACAGCGCAAGCTTGCACAGCGCGCGGGGGCGTTCTTTTTGCCAAATGATGGCGCCAATGAATCATCGGTGAGCCTGTTCTCGCGCAACCTCGCAGGTTCCCGCGCAAGCTTCCCGCCCGACTCGGTGAAATCCCCCAAAATCCCAATGCTTACCGGCTAGCTATAAAAACCCTCACGGCCGGCGAGTCCTGCATCGCATTTTCCCCTCCATCCATGTTGCTTATCTCGTCTGCTTCTCCCACATTCGCCAATGGCACCGGTCCGTCATCGTCGCTCAGCCACTCCGCCGTCATCAGAGGACAGCTCCAGCTGGGAGGCTACACCGCGGCGGTGGCGTAGTCCCCGGTGTAGTGTAGTGCGTGTGGCGTCCCTATTGGGTGTGCGCGGAACACCCGCCACACGCTCCGCCGCCGGTGCCCGTCGGCAACTGTTGCCGGCCGCCGTTGCCGCCACACCACCGTCGAAAGCCAGGACCATCGCCCGCTCCGCCGCTACGGCCCGAAGGCGGTAGATGGCCATCGTGGCCGCCACCCCACTGCTGGCCACTGTGGCCATCACCCGCTCCGCCACCCAAAGGCGGGAGGTGGTGGTCGTGGCCACCACCCTGTCATCGGCCGCCGTGGCCGCCAGCCCATCGTCGACCGCCGGGGTCATCACCCGCTCCGCCACCGCCGCCCGAAGGCGGGAGGCGGAGGTGGATGCCCGCAGGTGCGACAGCGACCTTGCGTGCTACACCGAGTTCCTGTGGGAGGAGGAGGAGCGCCTCGTCGAGCATGCAAAGAGCCTTACCGATGCAGCGGCAGAGGCACACGCCGCCTCAGAGGCGAGGAATCAGGAGATCCACGAGAAGAACCACTGCTTCGAGAGGGGTCGTCTGGAGCGGCAGAGGGCGTTCGAGGCGTGCGTCGCTGAAGCTGCATTAGCGGCAGGAACCGCATTGCGGTTGCCCAGCTCATCGGTAGGCTCCTCCTCCGCCACCTCTTACTGAGCGCGCTCGACAGAGGTGAGGCAGCCGGAAGTAGTATAAAGCCCCTCCGTAGTAGTAGTAGTAGTAGTAGTAGTAGTAGTAGTAGTAGTAGTAGTAGTAGTAGTAGTAGTAGTAGTAGTAGTAGTAGTAGTAGTAGTAGTAGTAGTAGTAGTAGTAGTAGTAGTAGTAGTAGTAGTAGTAGTAGTAGTAGTAGTAGTAGTAGTAGTAGTAGTAGTAGTAGTAGTAGTAGTAGTAGTAGTAGTAGTTGTAGTAGTAGTAGTAGTAGTAGTAGTAGGAGTAGTAGTAGTAGTAGTAGTAGTAGTAGTAGTAGTAGTAGTAGTAGTAGTAGTACAAGGCAATGCAGTTGACGGGTGACCTTGACGAGTGGCGATCGAGGGAATTGAACCGTGCTCGGCACAGTAGGTAACGTTGCCTAGTTACTAAAGCATCCCTCCGTT
>NC_057812.1:532854256-532870671 GCF_018294505.1 Triticum aestivum
GTAGTAGTAGTAGTAGTAGTAGTAGTAGTAGTAGTAGTAGTAGTAGTAGTAGTAGTAGTAGTAGTAGTAGGGCTATTTTGTTCAGTTCATCTGACTATTGATGTGGTGGAACTGTACAATGTACTTAAAATTAGCTAGTATATATAGTTGAACTAGCTACTTCAGTACGTGGTTGGCAACAATTGGGGAAAAGTTTGGTCGCTTCAACTGTCGAGTTGAACTGTTTGTATAAATTAAGAATGACTGCTTAATCTATGAATGAAATCTATGCTTAATTACTGAATTTTAGTTGCAAAAATTAGATACTGCTAGTGATTTTTAGCTTCATATTTTGACAAATTGCAGTGTGACAAGGATTGACAAATCTTTCCAAATTGTTTGTACGTGATTCCACACGGGTCATCCATTTGCGTTGAAGGAATGCACAAATCCTGCGCTCCTCTCACATTGCATACGGGTGTTCTATCTAAAATGTTTGCGATCAAGAGCTGCAAAAATCCTGCTCAACACATTTTCTCTTGGCCTCCTGGGGAAGCTGTCGGTTTGCATACGGGTGTTCTAACTTAAACACTTGCGATGAGTGTTTTACATTTAAAAAATGAATTAAAATGCGGCTTGGGCACCATTAATGGAGATGATGCGAGCAAGGCGGGCGGCCATGGAAGTCAAAGCGCTCGCTTCCTAGTGAGCCTGCGCAGCGTACAACTCGCACACTTCCCGGTGAGCCTGCGCACTCAAGGACAGCTTGCACGCCTCTTCGTCAGCCTACGCACCAGACGGCGCTCGCACGCCTCCCGTTCGGTCAAGGTCAAGCAGTTGTCCGCACGGCACCTCCTACAGCCATTAAAACCAAGACACGTGGCGTCATGTGAATGGTTAACAGAATTTTGGATTTACTAGACTTTAAAAACCATCCATCTCAATGTTTTGCCGGCAATCAATGGTGTCCTGGTGTTTGAAATTCATTCCCATTTCTTGAATGGGACCTAAGCATGCACCCAAGGACACATATTTGATTTTTTAACCAATTTACATGCACTAGAGCATCTGCATGTAGTTCAAATTTGAATTATGCACTTAATGCATTGAAAACATAGTTAATGCATAAAAATGACCACAAAAATTCACACAAACTCCTGTTGTTCTATGTTGACACGAGAAAAAAATTTGAAAGCAATAAGTGGCAATGGATATTGTTTCGTCCACAAAGGTGGGACGTTCCCTACCGAAAACCATCATGCTTGTTGTGAGAAGGTCCCGTTTGTGAGAAGCATATACCCAAACCTGCCCCAAATGGGGCAAAATTTGTACCACGGCATGTTGATGCCGCTCCATGATAGCATGCCAAGTTTCATGAATTTTAGATGAGTTTTGGAATTACTAGAATTTAAAAACCATTCATCTCAATGTTTTATGGGCAATCAACGGTGCCCCGGTGTTTGAAATTCATTCTCATTTCTTGCATGGGACCTAAACATGCACCCAAGGACACATATTTGATTTTTCAACCAATTTATATGCACTAGATCATTTGCATGTAGTTCAAATTTGAATTATGCACATAAAATGCATTGAAAACTCAGTTAATGCATAAAATGTCCAAACGAACCCAGAAAATCACAAAAAATCACAGAACACTCTGTTGTTCTATGTTGACACGACAAAAAAATTGAAAGCAATAAGAGGCAATGGATATCGTTTCGTCCACGAAGGAGGGACATTCCCTATCGAAAACCATCATGCTTGTTGTGAGAAGCTCCGGTTTGTGAGAAGCATATACCCAAACCTGCCACAAATGGGACAAAATTTGTACCACGACATGTTGATGCCGCTCCATGATAGCATGTGAAGTTTAATGAATTTCAGACGACTTATGGATTGACTAGAATTTAAAAACCAGGCATCTCAATGATTTGCCGGCAATCAACGGTGCCCCGGTGTTTGAAATTCATTCCCATTTCTTGCATGGGATCTAAGCATGCACCCAAGGACACAGATTTCATTTTTCAACCAATTCAAATGCACTGGAGCATGTGCATGTACTTCAAATTTGAATTACGCACATAAAATGCATTGAAAACTTAGTTAATGTATAAAAATGTCCAAACAAACCCTGAAAAATCACAAAAAAGCACACAACACTCCTGTTGTTCTATGTTGACATGAGAAAAAAATTGAAAGCAATAAGAGGCAATGGGTATCGTTTTGTCCACAAAGGTGGGACGTTCCCTACCGAAAACCATCATGCTTGTTGTGAGAAGCTCCGGTTTGTGACAAGCATATACCCAAACCTGCCCCAAATGGGACAAATTTTGTACCACGGCATGTTGATGCCACTCCATGATAGCATGCCAAGTTTCATGATTTTTAGACGAGTTTTGGATTTACTAGAATTAAAAAACCAAGCATCTCAATGTTTTGTCGGCAATCAACGGTGCCCCGGTGTTTGAAATTCATTCCTATTTCTTGCATGGGACCTAAGCATGCACCCAAGGACACATATTTGATTTTTCAACCAATTATATGCATTGGAGCATGTGCATGTAGTTCAAATTTGAATTATGCACATAAAATGCATTGAAAACTCAGTTAATGCATAAAAATGTCCAATCGAACCCCGAAAAATCACAAAAAAATCACACAACACTCCAGTTTTTCTATGTGGACACGAGAAAAAAATTGAAAGCAATAATAGGCAATGGATATCGTTTCATCCCCAAAGGTGGGGCGTTCCCTACCGAAAACCATCGTGGTTGTTGTGAGAAGCTCCGGTTTATGAGAAGCATATACCCAAACCTGCCCCAAATGGGACAAAATTTGTACCACGGCTTGTTGATGCCGCTCCATGATAGCATGCCAAGTTTCATGAATTTCAAACAAGTTTTGGATTTACTAGAATTTAAAAATAGGCATCTCAATGTTTTGCCGGCAATCAACGGTGCCCTGGTGTTTGAAATTCATTCTCATTTCTTGCATGGGACCTACGCATGCACCCAAGGACACAAATTTGATTTTTCAACCAATTTATATGCACTGGAGCATGTGCATATAGTTCAAATTTGAATTATGCACATAAAATGCATTGAAAACTCAGTTAATGCATAAAAATGTCCAAATGAACCCCAAAAAATAACACAACACTGTTGTTGTTCTATGTTGACACGACAAAAAAATTTGAAAGCAATAAGAGGCAATGGATATCGTTTCGTCCGCGAAGGAGGGACGTTCCCTACCGAAAACCATCACGCTTGTTGTGAGAAGCTCCGGTTTGTGAGAAGCATATACCCAAACCTGCCCCAAATGGGACAAAATTTGTACCACGGCATGTTGATGCCACTCGATGATTGCATGCCAAGTTTCATGAATTTCATACGAGTTTTGGATTTACTAGAATTTAAAAACCAGGCATCTCAATGTTTTGCCGGCAATCAACGGTGCCCCGATGTTTGAAATTCATTCCTATTTCTTGCATGGGATCTAAGCATGCACCCAAGGACACATATTTGATTTTCGAACCAATTTATATGCATTGGAGCATGTGCATGTAGTTCAAATTTGAATTATGCACATAAAATGCATTGAAAACTCAGTTAATTCATAAAAATGTCCAATCGAACCCCGAAAAATCACAAAAAAATCACACAACACTCCTGTTTTTCTATGTGGACACGGGAAAAAAATTGAAAGCAATAAGAGTCAATGGATATCGTTTCGTCCCCAAAGGTGGGGCGTTCCCTACCGAAAACCATCGTGCTTGTTGTGAGAAGCTCCGGTTTGTGAGAAGCATATACCCAAACCTGCCCCAAATGGGACAACATTTGTACCACGGCTTGTTGATGCCGCTCCATGATAGCATGCCAAGTTTCATGAATTTCAAACAAGTTTTGGATTTACTAGAATTTAAAAACAGGCATCTCAATGTTTTGCCGGCAATCAACGGTGCCCTGGTGTTTGAAATTCATTCTCATTTCTTGCATGGGACCTAAGCATGCACCCAAGGACACAAATTTGATTTTTCAACAAATTTATATGCACTGGAGCATGTGCATATAGTTCAAATTTGAATTATGCACATAAAATGCATTGAAAACTTAGTTAATGCATAAAAATGTCCAAATGAACCCCAAAAAATAACACAACACTCCTGTTGTTCTATGTTGACACGACAAAAAAATTTGAAAGCAATAAGAGGCAATGGATATCGTTTCGTCCGCGAAGGAGGGACGTTCCCTACCGAAAACCATCACGGTTGTTGTGAGAAGCTCCGGTTTGTGAGAAGCATATACCCAAACCTGCCCCAAATGGGACAAAATTTGTACCACGGCATGCTGATGCCACTCGATGATTGCATGCCAAGTTTCATGAATTTCATACGAGTTTTGGATTTACTAGAATTTAAAAACCAGGCATCTCAATGTTTTGCCGGCAATCAACGGTGCCCCGATGTTTGAAATTCATTCCTATTTCTTGCATGGGACCTAAGCATGCACCCAAGGACACAGATTTGATTTTTCAACCAATTTATATGCATTGGAGCATGTGCATGTAGTTCAATTTTGAATTATGCACATAAAATGCATTGAAAACTCAGTTAATGCATAAAAATGTCCAAACGAACTCCGAAAAATCACAAAAAAATCACACAACACTCCTGTTGTTCTATGTGGACACGAGAAACAAATTTGAAAGCAATAAGATGCAATGGATATCATTTTGCCCCAAAGGTGTGGCGTTCCCTACCGAAAACCATCATGCCTGTTGTGAGAAGCATATACCCAAACCTGCTCCAAATGGGACAAAATTTGTACCACGACATGTTGATGACGCTCCTTGATAGCATGCCAAGTTTCATGAATTTCACACAAGTTTTGGATTTACTAGAATTTAAAAACCAGGCATCTCAATGATTTGCTGGCAATCAACGGTGCCATGGTGTTTGAAATTCATTCTCATTTCTTGCGTGGGACCTAAGCATGCACCCAAGGACACATATTTGATTTTTCAACCAATTTATATGCACTGGAGCATGTGCATGTAGTTCAAATTTGAATTATGCACATAAAATACATTGAAAACTCAGTTAATGCATAAAATGTCCAAATGAACCCTGAAAAATCACAAAAATCACACAACACTCCTGTTGTTCTATGTTGACACGACAAAAAAATTGAAAGCAATAAGAGGCAATGGATATTGTTTCGTCCATGAAGGAGGGACGTTCCCTACTGAAAACCATCATGCTTGTTGTGAGAAGCTCCGGTTTGTGAGAAGCATAAACCCAAACCTGCCCCAAATGGGACAAAATTTGTACCACGACATGTTGATGCCGCTCCATGATAGCATGCGAAGTTTAATGAATTTCAGACGACTTATGGATTTACTAGAATTTAAAAACCAGGCATCTCAATGATTTGCCGGCAATCAACGGTGCCCCGGTGTTTGAAATTCATTCCCATTTCTTGCATGGGATCTAAGCATGCACCCAAGGACACAGATTTCATTTTTCAACCAATTTAAATGCATTGGAGCATGTGCATGTACTTCAAATTTGAATTACGCACATAAAATGCATTGAAAACTTAGTTAATGTATAAAAATGTCCAAACAAACCCCGAAAAATCACAAAAAAGCACACAACACTCCTGTTGTTCTATGTTGACATGAGAAAAAAAATTGAAAGCAATAAGAGGCAATGGGTATCGTTTTGTCAACAAAGGTGGGACGTTCCCTACCGAAAACCATCATGCTTGTTGTGAGAAGCTCCGGTTTGTGACAAGCATATACCCAAACCTGCCCCAAATGGGACAAAATTTGTACCACGGCATGTTGATGCCACTCCATGATAGCATGCCAAGTTTCATGAATTTTAGACGAGTTTTGGATTTACTAGAATTAAAAAACCAAGCATCTCAATGTTTTGTCGGCAATCAACGGTGCCCCGGTGTTTGAAATTCATTCCTATTTCTTGCATGGGACCTAAGCATGCACCCAAGGACACATATTTGATTTTTCAACCAATTTATATGCATTGGAGCATGTGCATGTAGTTCAAATTTGAATTATGCACATAAAATGCATTGAAAACTCAGTTAATGCATAAAAATGTCCAATCGAACCCCGAAAAATCACAAAAAAACCACACAACACTCCTGTTTTTCTATGTGGACACGAGAAAAAAAATTGAAAGCAATAAGAGGCAATGGATATGGTTTCGTCCCCAAAGGTGGGGCGTTCCCTACCGAAAACCATCGTGCTTGTTGTGAGAAGCTCCGGTTTGTGAGAAGCATATACCCAAACCTGCCCCAAATGGGACAAAATTTGTACCACGGCTTGTTGATGCCGCTCCATGATAGCATGCCAAGTTTCATGAATTTCAAACAAGTTTTGGATTTACTAGAATTTAAAAACAGGCATCTCAATGTTTTGCCGGCAATCAACGGTGCCCTGGTGTTTGAAATTCATTCTCATTTCTTGCATGGGACCTACGCATGCACCCAAGGACACAAATTTGATTTTTCAACCAATTTACATGCACTGGAGCATGTGCATATAGTTCAAATTTGAATTATGCACATAAAATGCATTGAAAACTCAGTTAATGCATAAAAATGTCCAAATGAACCCCAAAAAATAACACAACACTCCTGTTGTTCTATGTTGACACGACAAAAAAATTTGAAAGCAATAAGAGGCAATGGATATCGTTTCGTCCGCGAAGGAGGGACGTTCCCTACCGAAAACCATCACGCTTGTTGTGAGAAAGCTCCGGTTTGTGAAAAGCATATACCCAAACCTGCCCCAAATGGGACAAAATTTGTACCACGGCATGTTGATGCCACTCGATGATTGCATGCCAAGTTTCATCAATTTCATACGAGTTTTGGATTTACTAGAATTTAAAAACCAGGCATCTCAATGTTTTGCCGGCAATCAACGGTGCCCCGATGTTTGAAATTCATTCCTATTTCTTGCATGGGACCTAAGCATGCACCCAAGGACACATATTTGATTTTTGAACCAATTTATATGCATTGGAGCATGTGCATGTAGTTCAAATTTCAATTATGCACATAAAATGCATTGAAAACTCAGTTAATTCATAAAAATGTCCAATCGAACCCCAAAAAAGCACAAAAAAATCACACAACACTCCTGTTTTTCTATGTGGACACGAGAAAAAAATTGAAAGCAATAAGAGTCAATGGATATCGTTTCGTCCCCAAAGGTGGGGCGTTCCCTACCGAAAACCATCGTGCTTGTTGTGAGAAGCTCCGGTTTGTGAGAAGCATATACCCAAACCTGCCCCAAATGGGACAACATTTGTACCACGGCTTGTTGATGCCGCTCCATGATAGCATGCCAAGTTTCATGAATTTCAAACAAGTTTTGGATTTACTAGAATTTAAAAACAAGCATCTCAATGTTTTGCCAGCAATCAACGGTGCCCTGGTGTTTGAAATTCATTCTGATTTCTTGCATGGGACCTAAGCATGAACCCAAGGACACAAATTTGATTTTTCAACCAATTTATATGCACTGGAGCATCTGCATATAGTTCAAATTTGAATTATGCACATAAAATGCATTGAAAACTTAGTTAATGCATAAAAATGTCCAAATGAACCCCAAAAAATAACACAACACTCCTGTTGTTCTATGTTGACACGACAACAAAATTTGAAAGCAATAAGAGGCAATGGATATCGTTTCGTCCGCGAAGGAGGGACGTGCCCTACCGAAAACCATCACGCTTGTTGTGAGAAGCTCCGGTTTGTGAGAAGCATATACCCAAACCTGCCCCAAATGGGACAAAATTTGTACCATGGCATGCTGATGCCACTCGATGATTGCATGTCAAGTTTCATGAATTTCATACGAGTTTTGTATTTACTAGAATTTAAAAACCAGGCATCTCAATGTTTTGCCGGCAATCAACGGTGCCCCGATGTTTGAAATTCATTCCTATTTCTTGCATGGGACCTAAGCATGCACCCAAGGACACAGATTTGATTTTTCAACCAATTTATATGCATTGGAGCATGTGCATGTAGTTCAAATTTGAATTATGCACATAAAATGCATTGAAAACTCAGTTAATGCATAAAAATGTCCAAGCGAACCCCGAAAAATCACAAAAAAATCACACAACACTCCTGTTGTTCTATGTGGACACGAGAAACAAATTTGAAAGCAATAAGAGGCGATGGATATCATTTCGCCCCAAAGGTGTGGCGTTCCCTACCGAAAACCATCATGCCTGTTGTGAGAAGCATATACCCAAACCTGCCCCAAATGGGACAAAATTTGTACCACGACATGTTGATGACGCTCCTTGATAGCATGCCAAGTTTCATGAATTTCACACAAGTTTTGGATTTACTAGAATTTAAAAACCAGGCATCTCAATGATTTGTCGGCAATCAACGGTGCCATGGTGTTTGAAATTCATTCTCATTTCTTGCGTGGGACCTAAGCATGCACCCAAGGACACAGATTTGATTTTTCAACCAATTTATATGCACTGGAGCATGTGCATGTAGTTCAAATTTGAATTATGCACATAAAATACATTGAAAACTCAGTTAATGCATAAATTGTCCAAACGAACCCTGAAAAATCACAAAAAATCACACAACACTCCTGTTGTTCTATGTTGACACGACAAAAAAATTGAAAGCAATAAGAGGCAATGGATATTGTTTCGTCCATGAAGGAGGGACGTTCCCTACCGAAAACCATCATGCTTGTTGTGAGAAGCTCCGGTTTGTGAGAAGCATAAACCCAAAGCTGCCCCAAATGGGACAAAATTTGTACCATGACATGTTGATGCTGCCCCATGATAGCATGCGAAGTTTAATGAATTTCAGGCGACTTTTGGATTAACTAGAATTTAAAAACCAGGCATCTCAATGATTTGCCGGCAACCAACAGTGCCCTGGTGTTTCAAATTCATGCCCATTTCTTGCATGGGACCTAAGCATGCACCCAAGGACATAGATTTCATTTTTCAACCAATATAAATGCACTGGAGCATGTGCATGTACTTCAAATTTGAATTACGCACATAAAATGCATTGAAAACTCAGTTAGTGCATAAAGATGTCCAAACAAACCCCAAAAAATCATAAAAAAGCACACAACCCTCCTGTTGTTCTATGTTGACATGAGAAAAATATTAGAAAGCAATAAGAGGCAATGGGTACCGTTTCGTCCACAAAGGTGGGACGTTCCCTACCGAAAACCATCATGCTTGTTGTGAGAAGGTCTGGTTTGTGAGAAGCATATACCCAAACCTGCGCCAAATGGGACAAAATTTGTACCAAGGCACGTTGATGCCACTCCATGATACCGTGCCAAGTTTAATGAATTTCAGACGAGTTTTGGATTTACTAGAATTTAAAACCAGGCATCTCAATGTTTTGCCGGCAATCAATGGTGCCCAGTGTTTGAAATTCATTCCTATTTCTTGCATGGGACCTAAGCATGCACCCAAGGACACATATTTGATTTTTCAACAAATTTATATGCATTGGAGCATGTGCATGTAGTTCAAATTTGAATTATGCACATAAAATGCATTGAAAACTCAGTTAATGCATAAAAATGTCCAAACGAACCCCGAAAAATCACAAAAAAAATCACACAACACTCTTGTTTTTCTATGTGGACACTAGAAAAAAATTGAAAGCAATAAGAGGCAATGGATATCGTTTCGTCCCTAAAGGTGGGGCGTTCCCTATCGAAAACCATCATGCTTATTGTGAGAAGCTCCGGTTTGTGAGAAGCATATACCCAAACCTGGCCCAAATGGGACAAAATTTGTACCACGACATGTTGATGCCGCTCCATGATAGCATGCCAAGTTTCATGAACTTCAGACAAGTTTTGGATTTACTAGAATTTAAAAACTAGGCATCTCAATGTTTTGCCGGCAATCAACGGTGCCACGGTGTTTGAAATTCATTCTCATTTCTTGCATGGGACCTAAACATGCACCCAAGGACACATATCCAATTTATATGCACTGGAGCATTTGCATGTAGTTCAAATTTGAATTATGCACATAAAATGCATTGAAAACTCAGTTAATGCATAAAATGTCCAAATGAACCCTGAAAAATCACAAAAAATCACACAACACTCCTGTTGTTCTATGTTGACTCGACTAAAAAAATTAAAAGCAATCAGAGGCAATGGATATCATTTCGTCCACGAAGGAGGGAGGTTCCCTACCGAAAACCATCATGCTTGTTGTGAGAAGCTCCGGTTTGTGAGAAGCATAAACCCAAACCTGCCCCAAATGGGACAAAATTTGTACCACGACATGTTATTGCCGCTCCATGATAGCATGCGAAGTTTAATGAATTTTAGACGACTTATGGATATACTAGAATTTAAAAACCAGGCATCTCAATGATTTGCCGGCAATCAACGGTGCCCCGGTGTTTGAAATTCATTCCCATTTCTTGCATGGGACCTAAGCATGCACCCAAGGACATAGATTTCATTTTTCAACCAATTTAAATGCACTGGAGCATGTGCATGTACTTCAAATTTGAATTACGCACATAAAATGCATTGAAAACTTAGTTAGTGCATAAAGATATCCAAACAAACCCCGAAAAATCACAAAAAAGCACACAACACTCCTGTTGTTCTATGTTGACATGAGAAAAATATTTGAAAGCAATAAGAGGCAATGGGTACCGTTTCGTCCACAAACGTGGGACGTTCCCTACCGAAAACCATCATGCTTGTTGTGAGAAGCTCCGGTTTGTGACAAGCATATACCCAAACCTGCCCCAAATGGGACAAAATTTGTACCAAGGCATGTTGATGCCACTCCATGATAGCATGCCAAGTTTCATGAATTTCAGACGAGTTTTGGATTTACTAGAATTTAAAAACCAGGCATCTCAATGTTTTGCCGGCAATCAACGGTGCCCTGGTGTTTGAAATTCATTCCTATTTCTTGCATGGGACCTAAGCATGCACCCAAGGACACATATTTGATTTTTCAACCAATTTATATGCATTGGAGCATGTGCATGTAGTTCAATTTTGAATTATGCACATAAAATGCATTGAAAACTCAGTTAATGCATAAAAATGTCCAAACGAACCCCGAAAAATCACAAAAAAATCACACAACACTCCTGTTGTTCTATGTGGACACGAGAAACAAATTTGAAAGCAATAAGATGCAATGGATATCATTTTGCCCCAAAGGTGTGGCGTTCCCTACCGAAAACCATCATGCCTGTTGTGAGAAGCATATACCCAAACCTGCTCCAAATGGGACAAAATTTGTACCACGACATGTTGATGACGCTCCTTGATAGCATGCCAAGTTTCATGAATTTCACACAAGTTTTGGATTTACTAGAATTTAAAAACCAGGCATCTCAATGTTTTGCCGGCAATCAACGGTGCCCTGGTGTTTGAAATTCATTCTCATTTCTTGCATGGGACCTAAGCATGCACCCAAGGACACAAATTTGATTTTTAACCAATTTATATGCACTGGAGCATGTGCATGTCGTTCAAATTTGAATTATGCACATAAAATGCATTGAAAACTCAGTTAATGCAGACAAATGTCCAAACGAACCCCGAAAAATCACAAAAAACGGACAACACTCCTGTTGTTCTTTGTTGCGCGACAAAAAAAATTGAAAGCAATAAGAGGCAATGGATATCATTTCGTCCACGAAGGAGGGACATTCCCTACCGAAAACTATCATGCTTGTTGTGAGAAGCTCCGGTTTGTGAGAAGCATATACCCAAACCTGCCCCAAATGGGACAAAATTTGTACCACTGCATATTGATGCCGCTCCATGATACCATGCGAAGTTTCATGAATTTCAGACAAAATTTGGATTTACTAGAATTTAAAAACCAGGAATCTCAATGTTTTGCCGGCAATCAACGGTGCCCCGGTGTTTGAAATTCATTCCCATTTCTTGCATGGGACCTAAGCATGCACCCAAGGACACAGATTCCACCAATTTAAATGCACTGGAGCATGTGCATGTACTTCAAATTTGAATTATGCACGTAAAATGCATTGAAAACTTAGTTAATGCATAAAAATGTCCAAACGTACCCCGAAAAATCACAAAAAAGCACAGAACACTCCTGTTGTTATATGTTGACATGAGAAAAAAATTGAAAGCAATAAGAGGCAATGGATATCGTTTCGTCCACAAAGGTGGGACGTTCCCTACCGAAAACCATCATGCTTGTTCTGAGAAGCTCCGGTTTGTGAGAAGCATATACCCAAACCTACCCCAAATGGGACAAAATTCGTACCACGGCATGTTGATGCCACTCCCTGATAGCATGCCAAGTTTCATGAATTTCAGACGAGTTTTGGATTTACTAGAATTTAAAAACCAGGCATCTCAATGTTTTGCCGGCAATCAACGGTGCCCCGGTGGTTGAAATTCATTCCTATTTCTTGCATGGGACCTAAGCATGCACCCAACGACACAGATTTGATTTTTAAACCAATTTATATGCATTGGAGCATGTGCATGTTGTTCAAATTTGAATTATGCACATAAAATGCATTGAAAACTTAGTTAATACATAAATATGTCCAAACGAACTCCGAAAAATCACAAAAAATTTACACAACACTCACGTTGTTCTATGTGGACACGAGAAAAAAATTGAAAGCAATAAGAGGCAGTGGATATCATTTCGTCCCCAAAGGTGGGGCGTTCCCTACCGAAAAACATCATGCTTGTTGTGAGAAGCTCCCGTATGTGAGAAGCATATACCCAAATCTGCCCCAAATGGGAAAAAAATTGTACCACGGCAAGTTGATGCCGCTCCATGATAGCATGCCAAGTTTCATGAATTTCAGAGAAGTTTTGGATTTACTAGAATTTAAAAAACCAGGCACCTCAATGTTTTGCCGGCAATCAACGGTGCCCTGGTGTTTGAAATTCATTCTCATTTCTTGCATGGGACCTAAGCACGCACCCAAGGACATAGATTTGATTTTTCAACCAATTTATATGCATTTGGAGCATGTGCATGTAGTTCAAATTTGAATTATGCACATAAAATGCATTGTAAACTCAGTTAATACATAAAAATGTCCAAATGAACCCCGAAAAATCACAAAAAAAATCACACAACACTCCTGTTGTTCTATGTGGACACGAGAAAAAAATTGAAAGCAATAAGAGGTACTGGATATCGTTTCGTCCCCAAAGGTGGGGCGTTCCCTATCGAAAACCGTCATGCTTGTTGTGAGAAGCTCCGGTTTGTGAGAAGCATATACCCAAATCTAGCCCAAATAGGACAAAAAAATTTACCACGACATATTGATGCCACTCCATCATAGCATGCCAAGTTTCATGAATTTCAAACGAGTCTTGGATTTACTGGAATTTAAAAACCAGGCATCTCAATGTTTTGCTGGCAATCAACGGTGCCCAGTTGTTTGAAATTCATTCCCATTTCTTGCATGGGAGCTAAGCATGCACCCAAGGACACATATTTGATTTTTCAACCAATTTATATGCACTGGAGCATGCGCATGTAGTTCAAATTTGAATTATGCAGAAAAATGCATTGAAAACTTAGATAATGGAGAAAAATGTCCAAACGAACCCCGAAAAATCACAACAATACACAACACTCCTGTTGTTCTATGTTCACACGAGAAAAAAAAATTAAAAGCAGTAAGAGGCAATGGATATCGCTTCGTCGACGAAGGAGGGACGTTCCCTACCAAAAACCATCATGCTTGTTGTGAGAGGCTCCGGTTTGTGAGAAGCATATACACAAATCTGCCCCAAATGCGACAAACTTTTTACCACAGCATGTTGATGCTGCTCCATGATAGCATGCCAAGTTTCATGAATTTCATACGAGTTTTGGATTTCTAGAATTTAATAACCAAGCATCTCAATGTTTTGCCGGCAATCAACAGCGCCCTGTTGTTTGAAATTCATTCCCATTTCTTGCGTGGGACCTAACTCGCACCCAAGGACACAGATTAGATTTTTCAACCAATTTATATACACTGGAGCATGCGCATGTAGTTCAAATTTGAATTATGCACATAAATGCATTGAAAACTCAGATAATGCACAAAAATGTCCAAACGAACCCCGAAAAATCACAAAAATTCACACAACACTCCTGTTGTTCTATGTCGACACGAGAAAAAAATTTGAAAGCAATAAGAGGCAATGGATATCGCTTCGTCGATGAACGAGGGATGTTCCCTACCGAAAACCATCATACTTGTTGTGAGAAGCTCCGGTTTGTGAGAAGCATATACCCAAAGCTGACCCAAATGGGACAAACTTTTTACCACGGCATGTTGATGCCGCTCCATGATAGCATGCCAAGTTTCATGAATTCCACACGAGTTTCATATTAACTAGAATTTAAAAACCAGGCATTTCATTGTTTTGCCGGCAATCAACGGTGCCCTGTAGTTTGAAAGTCATTCCCATTTCTTGCATGGGACCTAAGCATGCACCCAAGGACCCATATTCGATTTTTCAACCAATTTATATGCACTGGAGCATGCACATGTAGTTAAAATTTGAATTATGCACATAAATGCATTGAAAACTCAGATAATGCATAAAAATGTCCAAATGATCCCCGAAAAATCAGAAAAATTCACACAACACTCCTGTTGTTCTTCGTTGACACGAGAAAAATAATAATTGGAAGCAATAAGAGGCAATGGATATTTTTCGTCCCGAAAGGTGGGGCTTTCCCTATCGAAAACCATCATGCTTGTTGTGAGAAGCTCTAGTTTGTGAGAAGCATATACCCAAACTTGCCCCAAATGGGACAAATTTTTTACCACGGCATGTTGATGTCGCTCCCCGATAGCATGCCAAGTTTCATGAATTTCAGACAAGTTTTGGATTTACTAGGATTTAATAACCATGCATCTTTGTGTTTTGCCGGCAATCAACGGCGCCCTGGTGTTTGCAATTCATTCTCATTTCTTGCATGGGACCTAAGCATGCACCCAAGGACACATATTAGATTTTTCAACCAATTTATATGCACTGGAGCATGCGCGTGTAGTTCAAATTTGAATTATGCACATAAATGCATTGAAAACTCGGATAATGCACAAAAATGTCCAAACGAACCCTGGAAAATTACAAAAATTCAAACAACACTCCTGTTGTTCTATGTTGACACAAGAAAAAAAATTGAAATTAATAAGAGGCAATGGATATCGTTTCGTCCCCAAAGGTGGGGCATTCCCTACCGAAAACTATAATGCTTGTTGTGAGAAGCTCCTGTTTGTGAGAAGCATATACCCAAACCTGCGCCAAATGGGACAAAAAAATTTACCATGGCATGTTGATGCCGCTCCATGATAGCATGCCAAGTTTCACGAATTTCAGACGAGTTATGGATTTACCGGAATTTAAAAACCAGGCATCTCAATGTTTTGCCGGCAATCAATGGTGCCCTGGTGTTTGAAATTCATTCCCATTTCTTGCATGGGACCTAAGCATGCACCCAAGGACACAGATTTGATTTTTCAACCAATTTATATGCACTGGAGCATGCGCATGTAGTTCAAATTTTAATTATGCACAAAATGCATTGAAAACTTAGATAACGGAGAAAAATGTCCAAACAAACCCCGAAAAATTACAAAAAATCACACAACACTCCTGCTGTTCTATGTTGACATGAGAAAAAAAATTGAAAGCAATAAGAGGCAATGGATATCGCTTCGTCCACGAAGGAGGGACATTCCCTACCGAAAACCATCATGCTTGTTGTGAGAAGCTCTGGTTTGTGAGAAGCATATAGCAAACCTGCCCCAAATGGGACAAACTTTTTACCACGGCATGTTCATGTTGCTCCATGATAGCATGCTAAGTTTCATGAATTTCAGACGAGTTTTGGATTTACTAGAATTTAATAACCAGGCATCTCAATGTTTTGCCGGCAATCAACGGCGCCCTAGTGTTTGAAATTCATTCCCATTTCTTGCATGGGACCTAAGCATGCACCCAAGGACACAGATTAGATTTTTCAACCAATTTATATGCACTGGAGCATGCACGTGTAGTTCAAATTGCATTATGCACATAAATGCATTGAAAAGTCAGATAATGCACAAAAATGTCCAAACAAACCCCGAAAAATCACAAAAATTCACACAACACTCACTACAAAAAAAGACACATCCGTGACATTTTGGGCCGAACGAATTTTTTTTGTGTCATACATATGACACTTCTATGACGATAATTGTGACAAAACCCGGTATCATCATAGATGTGGTGGGCTCCTACTTCTATGACAAAAAATCATGACAGAAAATGGGCTTTTCGTCCTGGGCGGGCCGGAGATGCAGCTGCATGACATTCTTTGGGCCGTCCATGACGGAAAAAACCGTGGT
>NC_057812.1:532871773-533062336 GCF_018294505.1 Triticum aestivum
CGTTTCGACCGTAGGAGGTCCGTTTCCTCCGTTTTGCGGTACGCCACACCCCTCCCGATCAACAGGACCCCCGTTTCGACCGTAGGAGGTCCATTTCCTCTGTTTTGCGGTATGCCACACCCCTCCCGATCAACAGGACCCCCGTTTCGACCGTAGGAGGTCCGTTTCCTCCATAGTGCGGTATGCCAGGCCTCGTTTCCATCACCTCTTCCATCCAAGCCCTCCCGATGAAAACGACCAAGCATTCCGTTCTGACCCATGAACACGACGACGACGTTGTTTCTCCGTTCCGATCCAGCCATGTACACGAGCCCTCGCCGTACGTATGCGCGAGTAGGCATTCGAGACCCCACCCATATGTACACATACGTGGCCGTATTTTCTTTCTTGCACCCTGGCCGCTGTACGTACGTGTACATGCTAGGTGCATGCCTCTACTATGACATGCGCGCGCCTCTACATCCACCCGTATATATGTACGTACACGTTCGCGACCAGAATGACAATGCTACGTACGCTTTGACCAGGTGGGTCCCGACTGTCAGGCACTTCCTTGCGTGCAAAGGTGTAGCTGGTGCGTCCCAGCAGCCAGGGGGAAACATTTTTTCGCGAAATATGGTGGCCCGTCCGGTGGGTCCCTGCTGTCAGGTGGAGGAAACATTAATTTCTGCGTAATAAGGAGGCACTTCCTTGCTGTAGCCGTGGACCCAGCTGTCAGCCCCTCCACGTACAGTCCACGTCCGATGGAAGTCGTTCCTTGACCACGTTAACCACGCCGCGCCGAGAGCACCAGGGCAGTGGACGACGGCGAGGCCTACGAAGGGGACGAAGCAGAGCCAGGGAAGACGCAGCAGTGGAAGCCCGTGCGGAGAGGAGTACGAGGGTTCACTGGTTTGGCTGTGGTGTGAGGCTGCCATCGCCGCAGAATAACAGGGGGTGTGGGTGAGTACAGGGATGGCCTGGCCAGCGGTGGGAGTAGTAGGGGCGGTGAGGCCTCCGCGGCATCACAGCCGGCCACGGGAGGCAGGAGCATGCGGCACGACCGACGCTGCTTTGGGCGGCTGGAGCAAGAAGACCAGACGTTGAAGAAGCACTACGGGTGTTGGATGCACATCGTACGGTCACTGGAGCTAGAATCGTTCATATTGACTAAAGTTGACAAAGGCACCCGTCCCAGTCAACTTAGTAGGCCCACAAGTCAGCCTCCCACCATGGTGGGTCCCAGCTAGCAGGGGGAGTATTCATTTTTTTGTGCGTAATAAGGAGGCACTTCCGGTGGGTCCGAGCTGACAGTGGGGGGAACGTTTTTTTCGCAAAATACGCTGGCCCGTCCGGTGGGTCCCTGCTGTAAGGTGGAGGAATAATTATTTTGCGCGTAATAAGTAGGCACTTCCTTGCGGCTGCCTAGACCCAGCTGTCAGCCTCTCCACGTACAGTACTCTTCCGATGGAAGTCGGTCGTTGACCACGCCGCGCCGAGAGCACCAGGGCGGTGGTCTGGACGACGGCAAGGCCTAGGAAGGGGACACCGCGGAGCCGGGGAAGACGCAGCAGTGGAAGCCCGCGCGGAGAGGAGTACGAGGGTTCACTAGTTCGGCTGCGGTGTGAGGCTGTCGTCGCCGCAGAATAACAGGGGATGTGGGTGAGTGGAGGGATGGCCTGGCCAGCGGTGGGAGTAGTATGGGGGCGGTGAGGCCTCCGCGGCAGCACAGCCGGCCATGGGAGGCAGGAGCAGGTGGCACGACCGGCGCTGCTTTGGGCGGCTCGACCAAGAAGACCAGAGGTTGAGGAAGCACTACGACCGTTGGATGGACATCGTACGGTCACTAAAGCTAGAAACATTTAATATTGACTAAGTTGACAAAGCCATTGGTACACTCCAACTTAGTAGGCCCACAGGTCAGCCTCCAAAACGGTGCGCCCCAGATGTCAGGGGGAGGAATCATTTTTTGGGCGGCCGAAGCTAAGAATATCCGAAATTGAAGAAGAAGCACGACATCCGTTGGATAGACATCCAACGGCCACTGCTGCTAGAACCGTGTGTTGACTATAATAAGTTGGCAAAGCCTTGCATACGCGTCAACTTATTTTTTTAGGGGACGCGTCACTTAGTAGGCCCACAAGTGTGTGGCAGAGAACTTATAGCCCATTTACGTTTTGTAAGAACGTACATCCCATTTTGCAATTCTAATGGAATTTACAACAGCTCATTTACAGTTTTGTTAAAAGTACAACCCATTTTCTAGCTAGGACAATGATTAATAATTTCAACCAACCGTTGAAGACAGAATTCAATAAAATTTCCCACATTTTGATTGGCTCCGAAATATTTTTATCCCAAAATTTCTAGTCAGATTAAATATAAATTTGTATTATGTAAAAATCTAACGAAACATTGCGCGCGCAACAATGAAAATTTAAGATTTTCAAAATCCATAAATAATATTTTATAAACTAATTTTGTGTTTGGTGCATTTTTTTATAGTTACTGCCCAGTTTTTATAATTACATCCCATTTATTATTTTTTAAATCCCATTTTCCTGTTAAGCCTAATGCATCCCTCCTAGGAAAGATTTGCAGCACAACGGGTATTCCTCTAAAAGACGTATAGCTGGGCTAGCCATTTTCATCTTGAAAAAAATAGTATCTGGGCTGGATATCTGGCCTGGGCTAGATGGGCCACAACCCGCCCAGTTAATACCCTGCTCTCCTCAATACTGCTCGAGCTGCTTGGTCCCAGCTGTCGGCCGCACCTTGTGCAATTCTCTCGTTTATATTGACTACATAGGTTGACAATGATGTGGGACCATGATGTCAGGAAACCAGGAGAAAGCAAAAAAAGTATAGTTGTACATAATAAGGAGGCACTTGTGTACGTACGGCTATGGCCCTAGTGGGTCCCTAGTGTCATCCAGTCAAAATAAAGTCATCTCCCGAATCCTCATGTTCATTGACGATGTTAACAATGCTCGGCGCCACGGCGAGTGCAACAACTCGAAGGACAACGGAGAGGGCCTCGCGGGCCCTACGGATGGTCTGATACAGCGCCCGCTACTCATTCAGGAAGCCAGGATCATCGGACACCTATGAGCACCTTCGAGAAACTGAGACGGCATGAAACGGTAAGGCCGCGCTTGGGAGCTCTGGTTTATTTCAAACCTGTATTAACATACAAGTGTAATTTACTCGTCATCGAAAACAACGCGTAAAATACAGGCGTAATGAAACCGAGGGCCCGAGGTCTGTAAGTAAAACCGGCGGGTTACGCGTGTAATTTGAGAGACCAGTGTATATTTTACGAGCACTGCTATATGGACGACATTACCAGACGATACATGCACGACGTGCGTATCATGCCATCCATGGGCAAGGCTGAAACAGCAGCTAACGGCTGGATTACCAATCGTCCGAGTGTCGTTCAGCGTTTTTATCGTGTGTCAAGTACTTCCGATATTTTACTAGTCGAAATCAACCAACCAAGCGCCTTCACCCGAGACCATCTGCTTTAATTTACAAGCGTCCGTTTTACAAGCGGTTTTGGTTGGAAAACGACGATCCAATCACGGCCTAATATCATGAGTTGGTCGGAAGATCATATGGTTTCACGTCTAACCAACCCGACTTGTCGCATAGGCTATGAACGAAACATCAGACGATGAACTTCTTAAGCACGGAAACAATAGAATAGGATGATCTTCTTAACAAGCAAATCACTGGCATTAGATCGACATGCAAAACAATACGAAGCCTTGTTCTCAGGAGGCACGGTGAACAGCTCGTGATGCCGCATGCCACAACATTCCAAGCTCAACTTTGCAATCAAACACAAGGCCTGGCATTACATAGACAATATTCAGAGCAAGCTCTTAACACAGGAATATCTTAGCAGAGTAACTATCTACTTCTAAACTGAACACAGGAATAGGAAAAAACACTCGACGCTTCTGGCTAACATCAATGAGCAAATTTTGACAAGGTTTTCCAATTCCAATATATTAAACTAATGTCTTCTTGCTAACATCAATGATTAAACTTTGACAAGCTTTTCCCATTCAAAATATGTAATGCCTATGATCGTGGAGTCTTGTCGCTTCTTGCTAACATCAATGATTAAACTTTGACAAGCTTTTCCCATTCAAAATATGTAATGCCTATGATCGTGGAGTCCTGTCGCTTCTTGCTAACATCAATGATTAAACTTTGACAAGCTTTTCCCATTAAAAATATGTAATGCCTATGATCATGGAGGCACTCCACGTGTTGTTAAATTGCCAATGGTCTCTGCAGACTATTCATGTCACCGGTGTCTAATAATACTCTGTAAAGCTTCTCGGTCATTCCTTCTGTAATGTAGCGCAAAGAGTGACTACTTCTTTTTGCAAAGTGGAACAACCAACTGGACCCAGTAATGCAGCAGTTTGCCTTGGAAACATTGGCTCCTTTTGTGCAGTTGAACTAAAATCGAAGTCGGAATAAAACCGAGCTTTAATTTTGATATCCCTGTAAGCAACAAAAGGTATAAGGGAAACAATTACTGAGAAATAACGATTGATGACTTGTACTCCCAGAAGAAAAACATCTACTGATCTACCTTATCTTAATGGGAAACAAAGCAGGAGAGTAGAAATTCTCAATCAGTGTGATTCATTCATATTAACTGAGACATTATCTTAACAATGCCTTGTTTCAAGATGTATAAAGAACGAAAAAGTAGAAAAGTATCATTCCTAAAACAATACGACTGATTCATTTTAACAGAGACATTATCTTAACAATACCTTGGTTAAACATGTAGAAAGAACTACAAAGCAGGATAGTACCATTTGTAAAACACTGTAAGTCTGTAACTGATATATAATAACAGAGACATTATCTGAACAATACATTTCTTAAACATGTACTCCGGCCGATCCCTAATAGAAATGGTACTCCTGCCGATCCCTAACAAGTGTTTGCAGTTTTGAACTAAGATTCAGTAGTTAATTTAGAGGAAGGTCGGTACGGACCATTCAAGACCAAGATTTGAAACAACTCGTGAGGAAGATCGCACAAAGATCTCAAGACATATATGGAAATCTGGTCTCATTTTGTGCAGTTCCACCAAAATTAAGCGAAGCAAAATGTCGCAATAGCAACAAGTTGAAAAGATATTCCTGTTTTAACAGAGGCAAAAAAGGAATCAATTACTGGCCAATAAAGGAGGATGAAACATGTGGCCACAAAAATGGTAATCCAGCCAATCCCTAACAAGTATTGCAGTTTTGAAATAAGATTCAGTAGTTAATTCTGAGAGTGGCATCAATTACTGGCTTATAAAGGTGGTGATGCTGAATTTGTTGTAACAAAGCAACAAGCATCATGTCTGGGTTGGTCCCATTTTTGTTCACTACTTAATGGGAAAAGACAGCAATACAATAGCTTCAATTCAACATTTATTTAAAACAGTACCAATACAAGTAGCACAACATCTCAAAGCACACTGCACAATCATGTGGATGAAGGCATGTACTGACCTTTCATGATACCAACAACAATAAAATATGAATCTGCCAACACAAATAGGAAATCCAATCTCATTTTGTGCAGTTGCACTGAAATCAAGCAAAGTGTTTCACGTAGCGAAGCAAAATGTCGCAATAGCAACAAGTTGAATAGATATCCCTGTTTAAACAGAGGCAAAAAAGGAATCAGTTACTGGCTAATAAAGGAGGATGAAACATGCGGCCACAAAAATGGTAATCCTGCCAATCCCTAACAAGTGTTGCAGTTTTGAAATAAGATTCAGTAGTTAATTCTGAGAGTGGCATCAATTACTTGCTTATAAAGGGGGTGATGCTGAATTTGTTGTAACAAAGCAACAAGCATCATGTCTGGGTTGGTCCCATTTTTGTTCACTACTTAATGGGAAAAGACAGCAATACAATAGCTTCAATTCATCATTTATTTAAAACAGTACCAATACAAGTAGCACAACATCTCAAAGCACACTGCACAATCATGTGGATGAAGGCCTATACTGACCTTTCATGAGACGACCAAGATAAAATACAAATCTACCAACACGAATAGGAAATCCAATCAAGTTTTGTGCAGTTGCACTGAAATCAAGCAAAAGTTGCCGGTGTGACATTTAAGTTTTCTATAGGAACAAGTTGAATAGATATCTCTGTTTTAAGAGGCAAAAAAGAAAACAATTACTGGCCAATAAAGGAGGATGAAACATGCGGCCACAAAAATAAGCATCTACCTTATCTTGATGGAAAACAAAGTATAGGACAGTAGCATTTCTAAAACGGTTGCATTGATTCATATTAACAGAGAAATTCTCTTAAAACAGATCAGTAGTTAATTCTGAGAGTGGCATCAATTACTGGCTTATAAAGGGGGTGATGCTGAATTTGTTGTAACAAAGCAACAAGCATCATGTCTGGGTTGGTCCCATTTTTGTTCACTACTTAATGGGAAAAGACAGCAATACAATAGCTTCAATTCATCATTTATTTAAAACAGTTGCATTGATTCATATTAACAAAGACATTCTCTTGAAACAACATTCGTTAAAAAATGTACTTTACTTTTAACAGTGGCGTTGCTTCAATTTTCAAGCGGCATTCTTAGATTAACAAAAGCAAAATAGCTGCATGGGACATGCCAGCACCATGTGCGTCCACACGTATAAATGGGTGATCCAGAGTATGTAGCCAGGCAGCATATATGCGCTGGTCCCATATTTGTTCTCTTTGAACCTTCTTCCTATGTGAGGGCAGCAAATCTAGTCGTCCACAAACTACCCGACCCCCCAGTTTCTTTCCCTTTTCAACAAAGAGATCGGTTCCTTACAGATGTGTGTACTGGGTTACCCCCTTTTTCCCTTTTCGACCTACAAAGCGGCTGGATAGCCAGTCTATACTACTTTCCGCCCCTCCTTTCCTCATTGAACCACGTCCTAGATTCTTGCTCCAGCCCACCACACCCTTCTTTCCTCTTTGAACCAAGACCTAGATTCGACTACAGATCGAAAAAGATCCACATGCAGCTAGAGCAACTACGGTTTCAAAGAAACTTATACCTTAGGGTCGTCGGGATGTGGCAAGGCGTGCGGCGGGAGGCCGGATCTGCCCACACTACGTACGGCAGCGAGGAAGAAGGGGTCGGTGGCCCTCCCGCACAGGCGCTGGGTGAAAGATAACAGCGCAGCCGGCAGTGGATTTCCTCCCTCAGCGAAGGCGATAGAGTGAACGCTGCACCTCCTCCCCTTCCTGGTGCGACGAGATACGAACGCCTCCTTCACCAGCTGTGAGGGGGGAGAGAGACATGAGGCCAACGCAGTATTGTTTAGATCTGGTGAAGAGAGGGTGAGAGACTGTGAATATAGCAAACCCTAGCAAATGAACGCTGAGCCTCCAGTGTGTAACATATATGTAGTGCGGCGAGCGTGTGGAGAGTGCAAACCCTAGCAAACAAGCGCTGAGGCTCCCGCTTATATATATACTACTGTAGTACGGACTGAGCTCCAGTGCCTTCACTGCACCTGCTTTTGGCTGTATGACAGGTGAGCCAGCCACATTTTGGGCCCACCTATCATAAATCCAAAGGCAGGTGCACTAAGTCAATGAAGCTGCGTCCATATAGTACTCTCATGTATACGACTAAAATATAGTGGAGCGGTTTTCTTATTCTCTCCATAACAATCGTTTTAAATTGTGTAAGTACGAAACAAAACTCTTTATTTAATGTACAGTGAAGAAAACTAGTACTACTTCCGATGAACTAATGATCCACGCCCACGCGTCCTGGTCGCACTTCTTGTCCTTCACGTGTGGTACACTACCCTCCCTTAAAACCTCACATGCGCCAAATTATCGGAAACGTGTGAGAGTGTGTACACATAAAGAAATTTAATTTCAATTATCGGAAAGGTTTGAGAGTATTACAAAGTTTGACTTCAGTCAAGTCTAATATGCGGAGTAAATAAAAATGGAGGGCTACTACGTCCATCCAGGTTTTTAGTCCACACCATTTTTTAAATCAAAGTTAATAGCTGGACAAATAAAATTACAGGGGAGCTGGAGACAAAGTTGTGAGAAGGCTTAGAAATCAATACAAAACTTATGCTCTTAGTTCCAACATCGATTCTTCTTTGAGGAAACATTTGGTTCATAGCAAATTATGTGATAAAATTGCACCAACGTGAAAGACGACTGCGTCTCCAACGCAACCAAGGTGAACTGACGAAGGATATCATCTTTGTGCGTAATAAGCAAAGAGCACTGATGGAAGACAGCTTGTTTTTCATCGAAAATCGATCAGCTTCACCAGCCGACGCAACTATGAGGCGCAACCATGAGCATCGATAGGTCATCGTGGTGATGCATCATCCATTTGGCATCAAGTTAGGGTGAGGCACCTAAGAAGTTCGACAAATCCTCACTGTGGTCTGTTTCTTATCAGTAATCAAGCTCGAGGAAGGAAGAACCACGTGGCAGAGGACAGTGATGCGGAACAACAATGGTCATCCAATTTTGTGCAGTTCCACTAAAATTGAGGAAGACATGCCCGGGTATGGAGACACGCATCGCTATTTCCAAAAATATAAAAAAAGGTTAGCAACGACATCTCAATTGCAATAAGAATTAATGAAAAGTACACCAACAAACAGAAGCATCATACTATCTTGATGAGAACTAAACCAGGATACCCGAGAAAAAAATCATTTCTTCATTTAACCAGTGATCGTACTACCACCATATGGACAATGATCGCACAACCACCATGTACTTTTTGTCGAAACAACATGTATACCTCCATCGAGGCATAAATCAGGAAAACTTTTTGAGTGGCATTTCCTCTATAATAGTAGTAGGTGATGTTGGACCAGCCGACGAACCCTAGCTACTATGCATGGGGAGCTGGGGAGTAGTCGCATAGAAGAAAACCCGCATGCAACGACCTGGGGAGCTGGACAAGTACAAGAAGATATACCTCAGGTGGATGAGATGTCGTTTAGGCGGGCGGGTGGGATCTGCCCACACGACAGCAGCGAACAAGGGCGCAGAGGATCTTCGTCCGCGCCAGCGCCGGCTCCGAGAGGACGGTGCGCATCGGCTTCCTCCGTCGCCGACGGTGACAACGCCAACGCTGCACCTCCTCACCTCCCGCAGCGGACGGGATTCGGCCGAATCTGTGACCACCGGTGAGGAGAGAGATACAGTGGACAATGTCATCTTGTTTTGATATGGAGAGGGTGAGAGAGCGAGATGCGAGAAACTCTATCAAACAAGAGGCTATAATGGAGTAAAAAAAATCTCTCCATAGCAGTGGTTTTAAATAGAATACGCGCGTTCCCAGAAAAAAGAAACGAAAACTGGCGGACAATTTTTTAAGGGTCTGTCTAGGACACATCTAGATGTGACATAGTTATGTCCCATATAAGTTGATGTCCACTCTGTTTGTGGTCTTTTCCTAGTTTTTTTTGTTTCTTGTTGCTACATTATATACTTGTGGGAGCTTAGATGTGATATCCTTAAATAACATCTAGATGTGAATTAGACAAACTGATTTTCTAACATACCAAGAAAGAAAACTCGATCAAAAACACGCCCCCGCTTCCAGGTTGCGAGAGTCGTCGCGCATACACACATAGACATAGACATGCATATCCATGTTTACGTAAAATTCCATTTCCATCTCCATCTCCAATCATGTTTGTCCAACTGGCACATTATTTACGTTGTTAATTATATACACAACAATATTAACATACAACATCTCTTGTTTGCACATGTCCGGGCCGCTGCCACGGCCGGTCCTGACCAACCCGAACCCTCTTCATCACCCGCGCGTGCTTCCCGCCCGAAACGGTCAGTGCCGCATTCATGCCCGGCCAGAGCGGACGCGATCTCTCACTGGCGCCGGCATTGAAGCGGCGCGCCGGCCGAGAGAGCGTCCCCACGCCGCTTCCGGGTGCACGCGGCTGCTCCGCGTTCAAAGGTCGCAATAGCCGGATACAACATGCATGTAAAAAGTTCTTGGGAGTCCGTGCTACAGCTAGCTGCCCTCCCCCAACTCGTCAATCTCTTCCAGTAGTGCTAGTACTCCATGGCGCGATCCATTGACAAGCAGGTGGGAAAGTTATGGTATACTACTCGGTTTGCGGTGAGTGGCATGCCGAGCGACCGTGTGAGACACGAACACGACATACATGATTTAAACGTTGGTTTTGCTTGATGGTGCGATCCAACGAAATGAAACGTTGGTTTCTCTCCGTTTCCATTTTTCTCCGAAAAAACGGAAACTTTTCCACTCCATTTTCATTCCTATTCCAAGGTTGCCCCATTACAACATTCCATCAAATACAAAGGAAAACTAACACGCATGCTGATGCATCTCAATGATTCACAGATCATAGCCAATATTTACTTCACAACTAAAGAAAAAAGTTGTGAGAGCGTGTACGAAAGAAAAACTACTGATGGGGTCACTACGACTTAAACCCTAAACCCTAAACATGATTTAATTTCCTGGCCAGGTAGAACCTGTCGAAGGAAAGACGGCTGGCACCCTCGGGTCATATGATGCTTTTGTGCAGTTCCACTAAAATCGACCTGAGCATCCCTGATGGCAAAGATATTGAAGAAGTGTGATTAGAATAATAGTACTGGCACTAGTTCATGAGACATAAACTCATCACAAGTAGAAGCCGGTAGAAGTAGAGAAAGATCGACATGGAGATGGATCTACGGCAGTGGAGCAAGCCGGCTCCAAAAGGAAGATGGACTACCTGGGACGTCGGGCTATAGCTAGAAGGGCGGTTGGGACGCGACATCGGCCCATACCGCGGTGACCCCCGATTGGGACGCACCGACTGTGGGTTTTCTCCCTTGCCGATGTCGACCGCGTCTACGCAGAACATTGTTCCCTTCCCCCAGCTGCGGGATCAGGCCCGTCGTTCTATGCTTGTGAAGAGAGCAACCTAAGCAAGCAGGCTTGTAGCTTAGGCTCCTGCTAGTGTATATATAGTGGTTTTATTTTTCTCTCCATATCAACCATTTTATATTGCGTACGTGTCATTCAAGAGTGAAATGATGGTTGCTTCTTCTGACTAACTTACTGTGTGATTTGACTGCTCCTTAGTGGCCCCTACACGTACTCCCCCTACGTGTATGCAACAGTCACACGTACACATGGACACAAAAATGCGCGCGACGCCCTAATGCATGCATGTCCGAGCACACGACGGAACACACACGGTGATGCTCAAGTGCTCAACCTACATGTGCATTCACACACATACTCAGTCAGGGTGAGCTAGTGACCGTATGAACACCGGAAAATATATATATATATTGAGCGCAATGAGTGTACTATGAAGTCCACTGGCCGTATTTTTACAAATATACAGTGGCAGACAGTGTATTTATCAAATTTGAAATTAAGCCATGTTAACCGGAGAGGAGGCGGCATGGACTAGCATTACTTTGCTGTGTCCCGTCAACTTGCCGAACAAGGAGAAGGTTGCAGGACGGGAGAAGCTTGCGCACGGTGGCTCGTAGTACAAGGAGAAACTTTTGACTAATGCAAGCTCTCCCTCGCTCAGGCGGTGGACGTGCAACAGTTAATTCGGTGTCAGATTGCCAGAAGCATACTACACTATACTACTAGGAACCGGATGGAGGAGCGTCTGCACTCTTATTATAATTTTAAAATGTGATAAATCAATCTTCAACACATTTGGTTCTCTTCAAGGGTTCTCGCATGTGATAATGGAAGTTGATTGCATGGAACACTCGCCACAATTATCGCTTAATTCTGGCTCATATCCTGTTACAAATAGTAGCGCTCAGTAATATTTCCTCTTTTTTGTTATTCAGCATGTAAACAGGTCAGCAAACCTTGCGGCACATCTTCGTGCGAACCGTGCTTGCTGCACTTTGAATGTGGCCGAGAGCTGGCTTGATGAAACACCTCGCTTCCTACTTCTTTTTTTGGCTTCCTAGTGACCAGTGTCTTGGCTGATCGTCCTAAGAATGCTTATATATGAATAAAGCTCTCTCATTTACCCGCAAAAAAGATTAAGCCATATTAACCGGAAAGGAGGGAATATGGACTAGCACTACTTTTTGGTGTGTCCCGTCAACTCGCAGAATGAGGAGAAGCTTGCAGGACAAGGTGAAGCTTGCTTACACCTTTTGACTAATGCAACCTACCCTCGGTGGACATGCATCAGTCCATTCGGTGTCAGATTGTCAGAGGCATACACTGTAGTACCCAACATGTGGAGTACCATCATTGTTCGACTTCACGAAGGGGCGAAGAGCCAAGCGCAGTACTAGTATGCGTACTTGGTTTTGCACCTTCATACTACTCCACCCTCCATCACAGTTTACAGGTCGCACTTCATTATGATGCATTTCTCTCAATGCATTTCCACCACCAGAGAGACTTTAGACGCGTTTGGTTTAATGCTCAATTAATTAGGGCGTGGTAACCGCAATCAAGTCCACAATTTTCTCTCCATGTACTGTACTACTATGGAGTGCATGCATGTGTGTACCCGGGGTGGAAGCACTGCATGCATGTGTGTACGCATTATTCCCTCTAGTAATAGACGCCGTGCTATAACTACCGATGCTATTTTTCAGGCCGATCGCTAGTCGCCTTGGTCCCACAGATTTTTTTTCTTTTTTCTGAAGCGCGCTGTATAAAAAGTGACGGATGGAGTAGTATGAGCGGATTCAAAGAAGAGCGTATTGATGGTTGCTTCTTCAGAGCAACTTACAGTGGGAAAGGTGGGGCTTATGATTTGACTGCTCATTACTCACTATTAATGCGGCGCAACGACCGGGCTGAGTCTCCCATGCGGTTGTGCACTACCCCCTCGGTTCTTAAATATACTCCGGAGTATTTGTCTTTCTAAAATATGTTGAAATCTCTGTTAAGACGAATAGAATATTTAGGAACGGAGGGAGTACACATATGAAGCAAAATGAGTGAATCTACACTCTAAAATATGCCCGTTTGAAATTTGTAAAAAGACAAATATTTAGGAACGAAGGAGTATAATTTTGTGCATGGCACATGGACCCGGATGATGAAGAGGCTTCTGGCAATGCTATCAAGCTTCCATCATTTGTTTACATAATTGACGTACTATACAAATAATTTTCCAGCGACATGAAATTGTACAATGGTGTGAGCTTTCAGCTTTTGTTTCGCGTGTCTTGCCATCGATGCTCTTTCAGAAACAATAAAAAACTAACTTCCTTGCTAATGCATGTCAATTATTAGCAGATCAGAGCTAATAATTACATCACAACTGAAGACAAAGTTGTGAGAAGGTGTTAAATTAAAATTGATCCATGCTTTCATTGGCAGCAACGTCCCCCCAGCTTTGTCTAAATCAACAAGGCATGTTGGGAAAAAAAGTAGCTGTCTGGAGCATGCAACATTCCGATCATTTTGTGCAGTTCCACTAAAATAGAGCTGAGCGTCCCTGTTCCAAAGATATCAAGTGTGATTACGATAATAGAGGACTGCTGATGAAACAATAAACACACAAATAGAAGCCGGTCACCTTTGCGGTCTCTCTTAAGACTAACTAGTTGGAGAAGATTAGGCTCGGAGTTGGATGAGGAGGATAGAGCAAAAACCAATCTCCCTTTGTGCAGTCGCACTGAAATGTAGAGACGTTGCCCGTGTGACATTTTAGTACAACTGCACAAAACACTCTTAAGAAAAAAGTGATTTGTGCAGTTCACCAAAAGGTCGCAATAGCAACGAGGTGAAATGGATAGCCCTGTTTGCAAAAATTAGGTAGAAAGGAAACAATTACTGGCCAATAATAGTTGATGACACATGCGACGACAAAAAAGAAGCATATTCCTTGTCCTAAGGGAAGATAACAACACGGTTGTGTTTGTCTAAAACGGTGTGAGGACGAGAATGCAGTATGGAAAGTACACCGGACGAGCTACGTTTTGGGCAAAGAACTATGAAAGATCCACATGCAGCGACGTGGGAAAACGGGTAATGGAGCAAGGCTGGAGGGGATACCTGGAGGTCATCGGGATGTAACTAGGTGAGCGGCGGCGGGCAGAATCTGCGAGAAGGTGGCGTAGGCCCTGCCGCGCCGGAGCTTGGTCAGAGAGAACAACGTGTACCACAGATCGGGACGTGCTGCCTCGGCACCATCGAACGGAGAAACGATGCACTTCCTTCCTTTCCCCCGCGGACGGGATGCGGCCGAATCAGTGACCAACGGTGAGAGAGAGAGAGGCCACCACACTCCCTTTCCCCCGGCAGACGGGATGCGGACGGATCAGTGAACAACGGTGAGAGAGAGAGAGGCCACCGGAGCCTTGTGTGAGATACTTTGAAGAGCGGACTACCTTTTCCTCCATAAAAATCGTTTTATATTCTGTGTACGTGCCATTGAGCGCTATAACTTTATGTAAAAATAATGCGGCAATGCGTCAAGTCGAACTTTGTTTCGTGCAGGCGTGGTACACGACCTCCCTAGGTAAACAACCGCTACAGGCGTTCAAATTAGTACGTGGGCTGCCATTTCATAAAGAACTGAGCTCCACCGTGTACCCGCGCGAGTCTGGTTGGGCACGAAGCGTGAGTACGTGCACGGTGCACCTATTCTCTTCTTGTATACGTACACCACCTACGTGGGTTTGTGTGAGAGAGATACAAACCTAGAGAGATATAGTGTGTGGGTTCTTGAGAGTTTTTTTTGGGGGGGGGGGTTAATCAAAAAATTTAACACATGCAATGTGTGTGAAATAGAGTCCTGGATATAACATATATATAGAGGGGGCGATCCACGAGAAGAGAGTGGAGGTACCATCGGCTTGAGGTGTCTATAGAATCAAAGAGAGGGATGCTGTGTGTGTGTGTGTGCGCGCGCGCGCGATCGATAAAGAGTGCCATCGAATTTGTGTGTGCCCACGTCAAAGATATAGAGTGGTTGGCCTACTGGAATGTGAGATGGGACATGTGCAGTTTGTCTCTGTGGCATGGATACCTACCTGTAGCGCTCGACTATCAGTGTGTGGTGGGCGAAGAGGGAGGCCCAATTAACTATAGAGGTACAATGGCTGGTATATGTGTGGAGGAGGAGAGAGGCCTACCTCATGTATTAAGGAGATCGATCTGCCTCATGTATTAAGGGAGATCGATCGGCATCCATGCATATGTGCAGGAGATGAATAAGGTTGGGAGAGAGACAGAGCTAGAGTGTTGGAGGGGGTGGTAGTGGAGTTGCTTCTAACAAATGGTGGGATAGGCTTGCTAGACAAACGGAGGGCACGCCCGCAATATCAATAAGAGAGGAGATGGCTGCTTGTTGTCTGTGCACGTGCGTGTGAGAGACGGGTCAGGAGGCATGCACGAATGATGAGGGGGGACGATGTGGCTGTGGTAAGCAGACGTAACTACATAGGAAGATCAATCGCCCTTTGTAAGAGAAAGGAGAGACATAACTTGTGAGGTACGTCGATCGATGGGGGGGTAGTTAAAGTCGATCTAGGTATATGTTGGGAGATCGATCGGTATACATGCATGTGTGTGTTAGAAGCAAATGAGGCACGAGGAGAAGGATAGAGAGAGAGAGAGAGGGATGCATGTAGGAGGTGGTACGAGAGGCATACTATATCGAGGGGGAGGAGTGTGCGAGTACGAGAACGATGAAAAGAGTGGTGGGAGTGAGGCATGGACGGTGACAAGAGAAGAGGGGAAGCTTGTGTTTGTGCTAGGCACACCTGGCTAGAGAGGCATATCGATCGACGTGTGCCGTAAAGAAGGAGCTGGGGGGCCTACACACACCGTGGGTGAACGACCTAAAGTAAAACACGAATTTGCACGATGGAGCTAGAGAATGATGAGGGAGGGTGAGAGGGATGCGGGCGTGTGCATGCACAAGAGAAAGTTAGCGCTAGCTACAAAGATAAGAGGGTTGTGTGGGTGTAAAAGACGAATAGAGATCATATATACTTCATTATAAAAAGTGAATTCGGGTATTTTAAGAATTTATCATAGTGTTTAAAACCGACGGATGTGTGAATATATATAACGGTGATAAACATGGTGTGGTTATGAACATGGTATACTACACTTAATATATTTTATCTCTACTCTTATAAAAAAACGAAGTTGTTGATCATGGTGTGCCTGCCATCCTGCATTATAGGCCGTCTGATTTATATCTGGCGGATAGCAAGGAAACTTTGATGGTTGAAGTTGGCAACAATCATGATTGTAGATTCTTATTGAAATAGAGAAACGAATTCAAATTTAGTTCGAATTGCAGCGGTAGTATAGACATTTGGAATGCACTAAAATGTTGGTATGAGTAGGTTACATGCATTATACAGCAAGCGAAAAAATTTAATCGGACATAACATGGATTCATACTCCCTCCTTCCATCTGCATAGGGCGTAATGAGATTTTTAAGACCACCTTTGACTATTGACAAGATTAATAGTACATGACATGCACAATGTGAAAATTATATCATTGAAAGAACCTTTCACAAACGAATTTAACGGTGTGCTTTGTGTAAGTTGCAAGTCATATATCATTGCTCTAATATTTGGTCAAAGTTAGCATCGAAAAACGCATTAGGCCCTATATAGATGGAAGGAGGGAGTAGCTTTGAATAGCATTTGTATAGTAAAACGGGGAAAGACTCTCTCTTTGTGTGGTGTGAATAGTTCTATTTTTTCATTTTCTTTTTGGTTGAGGGAAGTGCGAATTGATTTGGTACATACAAGTACAATATTACGACACGTTAGGCTTGTCCCTAAAATTCAACCCGCGTCTTGTTATATCCCAAAAATTCAGATATCGTTCTCCTAAAACTGGCGCCTTCATAACCCGCGCCTTGCTATCTTGAAATTACAACGCGCGCGAAAACTCCCTCCAGCTGCCAAATCCCGACACGTGAAATCCCCCTTCTAACCCTGAGCCGAAAGCGCCGCTAGTTCAAATCGGTGGGGGGTACTTTTGTAACACACCCTACATTTTGGACAAGCGCGTTCCTAAGTCATGCTTCACCCCCTCCCATCACCCCCTTTTTGCCATTCGAAATCCCAGGCCGCCATAACCTCTCCGCTCCAGCCGCGAAACCCCACCCTCCTCCGCCCGCCACGTCACCGCTGCCCAGCCGCAGCCTCTTCCCTGACGACGTCGTCCACTGCAACAGCTCGACGTCCCTCGTCCACCTCCCCGGATGAGGATCCGTCGTCCATCTCGTCGTCCCGCCGGTTCAGCCACCCCGTCCTCCACCTCCAAGGAGCTGCTCCGACGATCGCCTCGTCTATCGCGGCTCCTCCATCCCCACAGCACCGCCTTAACCTGCTCCGCCGGAACTGCAGCATCCTCACCGACTCCTCGGACAAAGCCGAGGCCTACTCGGCGCCACCAAAGAGGTTGTACACTCATCGCATCGCACCTTCTCCTTAACTCGACCTCCCGGCGCCGACGGTGCTCCATCCCGCACCCCCATGGAGCGGCTACCTTGAAGCCAGCACCGCGGGCGACATCTCCATGGTGGCTCTCCCTCAGTGTGAGGCCCCTTCGGCGGCGGCGGCCATACCAGCCAGATCTGCTGCTGCTACTCCGGCTCTCGCTCGATCGCTCGCTCGCCCAGCTGCTGCTGCTGCTCTCCCCCTTGCTCGTGCAGCTGCTCTGCTCCGATTAAGCCACACTCCGGTCGACTGAATCGACTTTTGGGTCATTCGATTTTTAGGGGTTGGGGGGCTCGCCGGAGTTAAGGAAGAACCACCCGCAGCGGGGACGAGGGCTCGCCGGAGAGGTACCCCACTATCTATCTTAGGGTTCAGGGTGGGGGCGGGGGGCCTAGAGGGATGGCCGGGGCGGCAGTGGCGAGTTGTTTTGGGGCGGCGAGGCGGCGCTGGGGCCGGCGGTTCGGCCGGTGGTGGCTGGAGGCTCAGGGGGGTGCAGGTTGAAGATGAACCGCGGGCCCTCCCTAAATTACATGTCAAGTGCCTCTCTGCTACCATTGCGTTCAGTTTCGACAGTAGCATTCAGATTCCACAGTAAATTTCAGTTTCGACAGTTAAGTTCAGAGTCAACAGTTTTTACCTCATCTGTTGTAGTCAGGTGGTTTTTGGTGATGTTAATTTTACATCATCTATTGGAGATGCTATTATAATTCCACTTGAGATTGACGATGTCTGTCTTATGCTGCTTCAGCCTTGACGTCTTACGGCTTACCGGAGCTGCTCCAATGACAGAACGATCCATCACAATAGAGCAGTGCCCTGGACGCCGTCTACAGATTCCTCAGATCTTCCTCCACACCTCTGACAGCCACCTCTGCCTCAACTGCTTCAGCGACCAACCCAATGATGCTGAGGTCGACACGGCTACGACAAAGAGGTTGTACACTTGTTGCATCACTTATTACTATACATTCACATCGATCCATTAGGGCTATTTTGGTTCAACGGAAAAACATCGATCCACTGGTTGTTACCATCACTCTAAATTTCTGCATGCTCTCCTTACATAATCTCAGCATATTTTTTGCGTATGCATGTCAGATATTGTACACAGTCATGCTGAACATGTAGAGAAAAAGAGAAGAGTTTTGCACGGCAATACAATGTCATGCAGACATCACTCCATGGTGGGTTCAATGGCAAACCCTCCCCACCCCTCTCCAGATTGTAATCCAGAGATATCTGTTCTGAGGCGGATTCGGACGCCGCTGACCACTCCTATTTACCCCCCAAGGTGTTTGCTCTACCTTGGCATGATGATGTTAGTCATATCATGCATATGTTGCCTTGCAGTGCCTACTTTTGACATCATATATGTCATCTTCTTAGTTTAGACATGTTCTGTAATGCCACCTGTTTAGTTTCTATATCATATATGGGAATTATGCAGTCTCATGTCTTTTAGCCAGCCATAATATATGTGAAATGTGCAATGCCATCCTGTTTAACCAGGCATCATATATTTGAATGATATCTTGCCCTTCCTTTTCTTCATTACATTTCCATTTGTCGAATGTTTGTACATTAAACTACTCTTCCTGTGAATCAGCCATTTGGGTGGGAGATGGAAAAATCTGGAGTGAAAACAAGGCCTTCAGAGCAGACAGTGCTACCTGTCGAAGCAGATCTCTTGTTGGGTCCCGATAGCTCCTCAGAGATGGATTCAGAGACAGATGACCAGTCCTATTCCCCCACTGAGGTGTATGCTCTAACTTGGCACGGTTATACTGTTCATATCATGCATACAGTGTCTTGCATTGCATAGTTTAGACATCATATACACAATATTCAACACCATGTTCTTAGTTCAGACATCATATCGAATGCCCTCTGTTTAGCATATAAATCACATATGTGAATTAAATGATGCGATCCTGATTACTTAGATAACATGTAGGTGAATTATGTCATGCGATCCTGTTTAGTTATTCATCATATCTTTGAATTATGTTATGCTATGCTATCCAGTTTAGATAGACATCATATATGTGAAATTATGTCATGCTATCCGTTTTAGTTAAACAATATACATGTCAACTATTTCATGCCCTCTTTTTTCCACACTATCTATTGCATCTGTCTCTCATACAATGTCTGTACATTCAACTATGTTTCCTGTTTATCAGCCATTTGAATTGGAGCGGGTGATGCCAGTATCTAGCGGACTAAAAACACGGTCTTCAAATAAAACAGTGCTACCTCTTGGTGGAGATAGCACCCCGGTTGTACATGCACAAGAACCAGCCCTACCACACATAACCCAAACTCTCGCAGATTGTACCCCTACTACGATGGACAGAGAACCAGCTTCACCCAATCTAACCCCAACCCCAGCCGATAGTAACCCAGTTCCTGTTGACACAGCACCATCTCCACCACAGAGCTCCCAAACAAGAGCAGTTAGTAAGGCAGCTCCAGTGCCCAAAGGGCCAGTACTATCACGGCGAACCCCAACTCCACCAGTTAGTACGCCTATTCCTGTGGAGGAAGCACAACCAGCTAGTCGTAGTTTAGCATCTATCGCATTTGATGTTGTTAAATCGTATGTGCGTATCTTCCCATCTTGGAAATATTATACTGAAGATGAAGGAAAATGCCAGTTGCAGGTGTTTGTCCAGGAGTTATGTGTAAGTAATGTTATTCATGGCAATTACTTTGCTTCGTCCCATACATCCTACCTCCATGATGGTTATAATACAGCAAATTTTCCCATTTTTCTCTATAGAGAAGGACCGATTTGGAAACTCAGGATGAGGTAACCTGTGCTAATACCTCTGCTATCTTCAAGAATGCTTGGTGGCAGTATCGGAATTACCTGAAGAAAACGTACTTCACCGGCAAAGAAACTCATCAAATTCCCTTACGTTCTCCTGAGACACATTTACTGGACGATGACTGGGAACGCCTTGTTCTGTACTGGTCCCGAACCAAGAATGTGGTAAGGTCTATGAGCTCATTTTCTATTTTTAAGTATTATATTCTTGCGTTTACTGTACTCTGTTCATGTAGAACAAGTGCCTAAACCTGAAGAACAACTGTTCTAATTTAAGATTCCATTGCTACCATAGGACATAGATATATGTTTGTTTGATGCTTTTATTATGTACTAGTACTTGGCAATAGAAGACTTGGTAGTTTAATCCTGTCCACCTTACTAATGAACTGGTTCACCGAAATGAGTTTCATATAGTAGTACATGCTAAACTTGTTATGTGTCTGCTTGTTTCTTCTTTTAGAATGCTGACAGAATATTGGGGAAGAGTGCCTTATTAAGCAACGGTAAAGGAAGTAATGCAGATAAGGTTCAGGATAGTGACACATCCTGTCTTGGTTTATTGTTGGAGTTACTGGCCACTACCGCTTGCACAAGCTATTCAAACTCACTGTCTGAATCAGTTCGGTTTCTTGAGTCTCAACTACAAGCTGAAAGACATCGATCAGCTGTGCTGCGACAAGAAGCGGAAGGACTGCGGAAGTCCCTGGAGCATTCAGATGCATACTTTCTGGTGCAACAGCAAGCGTTGTAGGATTTTAGCGCCAAACAGGACAAAGCTAATCAGCTTGCTAAGCTTATTGCCAGCATGGTGGATACCCAGGATAACGTTTCTTGAGCTCTTCTGAAGTTGTTTCAGTTATGCTCTTGTTTTGCTGCCGCGTTTATTTGCACTGGTGGCCAATTTTGATGGCCAGTGTATATGATATGCTGCTTTGTTCCCTATATTTGCACTGGTGGCGAACTTTGATGCCCAGTGGATGTAATATGTGTAATAGCCGTGATAGCCTAGTGTTAGTTGCTTGCTTATTTATTTCCTTGTTGTCTTGTTTATTTGTTTGCTTGTAGTCATTGCAGTTCTTTTTCCGCGGTTAACTAGTGGCTGCAATAACCTATTTTTTTAAACTAGGCCACAATAACCATGGGCTAATATTTACTGTAGTGACACTGGGCCTCCTACGGGCCGTAGAAACAGTGGGCCTTTTACGGGCCATAGAAACAGTAGGCCTTCTACGGGCCGTATCATCAATGGGCCTTATACGGGCCATATGATTGATTGGCCAAACATGGGCCAATAACAGGCCGCATTATGGCCGTAAATGGTCTAGAGTTGGAATCGTCCGTTCATGGGCCGACCGTAATGGGACATCGTTAATAGGTCGTATTTGATGACGCTATGAAAATGGCCCAGCGTATGAATGGACCACAAACGGGCCGGCTCTAACCACGGGCTGAATTTGGCCCACAAGCAGAAAATGATAGTAACGGGCCATAAGTAAACGAATGCTGTAAATGAGCACAAGAATAAATGGGCTTTGAGAAGGCCCAAAGATAACATGGGCTCGAAACGGCCCAACGGAATAACGGGCCGTTAATGGGTATAAAGTGATACACTGTTCATTACGGGCCAGTTTCACCACGGGCCGTTAATGGGTGTAAAGTGATACACTGTTCATTACGGACCAGTTTCACCACGGGTCGTTAATAGGCCAAGAGTTACATAGGGCCTCATATGGGCCGAAAGACGTCATGGGCTATACATGGGCCAGAAGTGAAAACGGGCTGGAATCATATTGGATGGCCCAGATGATGCTAGTGGGCCTAATTCGGATAGGGCGTAACGAACCTTGGGTTAGCGGGCTGTAAATGGGCTATATGCGAACAGGCCATTAACATGCCTTCCATGGGCCGGCCCACCAGCTTTTGACCAAGTCAAACGGGCCAGCCTTTTCATAGGAATGGGCCTCTGTTGGGCTGTGCCACGTGTCGACATATCATAGGCGCCTATCTGACCCACTGACGAGCTGCCACATGTTTCGTCCGGCCAATAAGAATTTTACACGTGGAAATTTCCCATTGGTCAGGGCTGTTAACGGGTTATCGGATCCAAAACCCGCCCCGATAGCTTAACGGCGTTCTGTTACGGTGGATGCCATGTGTCGGTCACCCTTGACGAAAGCACTTCTGTGACATGCGATTTATCGTCATGGAAGTGGACACTTCCGTGATGATAATTTTGGTAATGTCATGGAACACTTCTACGACAGCATAGGTATGACTATCTTGATTTTGTCATAAATTTGTCATGGATGTACATGCATGACAAAAAAAGTGACCTACTGTGACAAACACGTATCATCACGGAAGTGTATTTTTTTTGTACTGACTCCTGTTGTTCTATGTTAACACAAGAAAAAAATTTGAAAGCAATAAGAGGCAATGGATATCGTTTCGTCCATGACGGAGGGACATTCCCTACCGAAAACCATCATGCTTGTTGTGAGAAGCTCCGGTTTGTGAGAAGCATATACCCAAACCTGCCCCAAATGGGACAAACTTTTTACCACGGCATGTTGATGCCGCTCCATGATAGCATGCCAAGTTTCATGAATTCCACACGAGTTTTGGATTTACTAGAATTTAAAAACTAGGCATTTCAATGTTTTCCCAGCAATCAACGGTGCCCTGGAGTTTGAAATTCATTCCCATTTCTTGCATGGGACCTAAGCATGCACCCAAGGACACATATTTGATTTTGCAACCAATTTATATGCACTGGAGCATGCACATGTAGTTCAAATTTGAATTATGCACATAAATGCATTGAAAACTCAGATAATGCATAAAAATGTCCAAATGAACCCCGAAAAATCAAAAAAATTCACACAACACTCCTGTTGTTCTTCGTTGTCACGAGAAAAAAATAATTGAAAGCAATAAGAGGCAATGGATATCGTTTCGTCCCGAAAGGTGGGGCGTTCCCTATCGAAAACCATCATGCTTGTTGTGAGAAGCTCCAGTTTGTGAGAAGCATATACCCAAACCTGCCCCAAATGGGACCAAATTTTTACCATGGCATGTTGATGTCGCTCCCTGATAGGATGCCAAGTTTTAGGAATTTCAGACGAGTTTTCGATTTACTAGAATTTAATAACCAGGCATCTCAATGTTTTGCCGGCAATCAACGGCGCCCTGGTGTTTGAAATTCATTCCCATTTCTTGCACGGGACCTAAGCATGCACCTAAGGACACAGATTAGATTTTTCAACCAATTTATATGCACTGGAGCATGCGTGTGTAGTTCAAATTTGAATTATGCACATAAATGCATTGAAAACTCAGATAATGCACAAAAATGTCCAAACGAATCCCGAAAAATCACAAAAAATCACACAACACTCCTGTTGTTCTATGTTAACACGAGAAAAAAATTTGAAAGCAATAAGAGGCAATGGATATCGTTTTGTCCATGGAGGAGGGACGTTCCCTACCGAAAACCATCATGCTTGTTGTGAGAAGCTCTGGTTTGTGAGAAGCATATACCCAAACCTGCCCCAAATGGGACAGACTTTTTACCACGGCATGTTGATGCCGCTCCATGATAGCATGCCAAGTTTCATGAATTTCAGACAAAGTTTGGATTTACCAAAATTTAAAAACCAGGCATCTCAATGTTTTCCCGGCAATAAACGGTGCCCTGGTGTTTGAAATTCATTCCCATTTCTTGCATGGGACCTAAGCATGCACCCAAGGACACAGATTTGATTTTTCAACCAATTTATATGCACTGGAGCATGCGCATGTAGTTCAAATTTGAATTATGTACATAAATGCATTGAGAACTCAGATAATGCATAAAAATGTCCAAACGAACCCTGAAAAATTACAAAAATTCAAACAACACTCCTGTTGTTCTATGTTGACACAAGAAAAAAAATTGAAATCAATAAGAGGCAATGGATATCGTTTCGTCCCCAAAGGTGGGGCGTTACCTACCGAAGACCATCGTGCTTGTTGTGAGAAGCTCCGTTTGTGAGAAGCATCTACCCAAACCTGCCCCAAATGGGACAAAATTTTTTACCACGGCATGTTGATGCCGCTCCAAGATAGCATGCCAAGTTTCACGAATTTCAGACAAAGTTTGGATTTACCGAAATTTAAAAACCAGGCATCTCAATGTTTTGCCGGCAATCAACGGTGCCCTGGTGTTTGAAATTCATTCCCATTTCTTGCATGGGACCTAAGCATGCACACAAGGACACAGATTTGATTTTTCAACCAATTTATATGCACTGGAGCATGCGCATGTAGTTCAAATTTGAATTATGAACAAAAATACATTGAAAACTTAGATAATGGAGAAAAATGTCCAAACGAACCCCGAAAAATCAGAAAAAATCACACAACACTCCTGTTGTTCTATGTTGACATGAGAAAAAAATTTGAAAGCAATAAGAGGCAATGGATATCGTTTCGTCCATGAAGGAGGGACGTTCCCTACCGAAAACCATCATGCTTGTTGTGAGAAGCTCCGGTTTGTGAGAAGCATATACCCAAACCTGCCCAAAATGGGAGAAACTTTTTACGACGGCATGTTGATGCCGCTCCATGATAGCATGCCAAGTTTCACGAATTTCAGACAAAGTTTGGATTTACCGAAATTTAAAAACCAGGCATCTCAATGTTTTGCCGGCAATCAACGGTGCCCTGGTGCTTGAAATTCATTCCCATTTCTTGCATGGGACCTAAGCATGCACCCAAGGACACAGATTTGATTTTTCAACCAATTTATATGCACTGGAGCATGCGCATGTAGTTCAAATTTGAATTATGTACATAAATGCATTGAGAACTCAGATAATGCACAAAAATGTCCAAACGAACCCCGAAAAATCACAAAAAATCACACAACACTCCTGTTGTTCTATGTTAACACGAGAAAAAAATTTGAAAGCAATGAGAGGCAATGGATATCGTTTCGTCCATGAAGGAGGGACGTTCCCTACCGAAAACCATCAAGCTTGTTGTGAGAAGCTCTGGTTTGTGAGAAGCATATACCCAAACCTGCCCCAAATGGGATAAACTTTTTACCACAGCATGTTGATGCCGCTCCATGATAGCATGCCAAGTTTCACGAATTTCGGACAAAGTTTGGATTTACCGAAATTTAAAAACCAGGCATCTCAATGTTTTGCCGGCAATCAACGGTGCCTTGGTGTTTGAAATTCATTCCCATTTCTTGCATGGGACCTAAGCATGCACCCAAGGACACAGATTTGATTTTTCAACCAATTTATATGCACTGGAGCATGCGCATGTAGTTCAAATTTGAATTATGAACAAAAATGCATTGAAAACTTAGATAATGGAGAAAAATGTCCAAACGAACCCCGAAAAATCACAAAAAATCACACAACACTCCTGTTGTTCTATGTTGACATGAGAAAAAAAATTGAAAGCAATAAGAGGCAATGGATATCGCTTCGTCCACGAAGGAGGGACATTCCCTACCGAAAACCATCGTGCTTGTTGTGAGAAGCTCCGGTTTGTGAGAAGCATGTACCAAACCTGCCCCAAATGGGACAAACTTTTTACCACGGCATGTTGATGCTACTCCATGATAGCATGCCAAGTTTCATGAATTTCAGACGAGTTTTGGATTTACTAGAATTTAATAACCAGGCATCTCAATGTTTTGCCGGCAATCAACGGCGCCCTGGTGTTTGAAATTCATTCCCATTTCTTGCACGGGACCTAAGCATGCACCCAAGGACACAGATTAGATTTTTCAACCAATTTATATGCACTGGAGCATGCGTGTGTAGTTCAAATTTGAATTATGCACATCAATGCATTTAAAACTCAGATAATGCACAAAAATGTCCAAACGAACCCCGAAAAATCAGAAAAAATCACACAACACTCCTGTTGTTCTATGTTAACACGAGAAAAAAATTTGAAAGCAATGAGAGGCAATGGATATTGTTTCGTCCATGAAGGAGGGACGTTCCCTACCGAAAACCATCATGCTTGTTGTGAGAAGCTCTGGTTTGTGAGAAGCATATACCCAAACCTGCCCCAAATGGGATAAACTTTTTACCACAGCATGTTGATGCCGCTCCATGATAGCATGCCAAGTTTCATGAATTTCAGACAAAGTTTGGATTTACCGAAATTTGAAAACCAGGCATCTCAATGTTTTGCCGGCAATCAATGGTGCCCTGGTGCTTGAAATTCATTCCCATTTCTTGCATGGGACCTAAGCATGCACCCAAGGACACAGATTTGATTTTTCAACCAATTTATATGCACTGGAGCATGCGCATGTAGTTCAAATTTGAATTATGTACATAAATGCATTGAGAACTCAGATAATGCATAAAATGTCCAAAGGAACCCTGAAAAATTACAAAAATTCAAACAACACTCCTGTTGTTCTATGTTGACACAAGAAAAAAAATGAAATCAATAAGAGGCAATGGATATCGTTTCGTCCCCAATGGTGGGGCGTTACCTACCGAAGACCATCGTGCTTGTAGTGAGAAGCTCCGTTTGTGAGAAGCATCTACCCAAACCTGCCCCAAATGGGACAAAAAAATTTACCACGGCATGTTGATGCCGCTCCATGATAGCATGCCAAGTTTCACGAATTTCAGACAAAGTTTGGATTTACCGAAATTTAAAAACCAGGCATCTCAATGTTTTGCCGGCAATCAACGGTGCCCTGGTGTTTGAAATTCATTCCCATTTCTTGCATGGGACCTAAGCATGCACCCAAGGACACAGATTTGATTTTTCAACCAATTTATATGCACTGGAGCATGCGCATGTAGTTCAAATTTGAATTATGAACAAAAATGCATTGAAAACTTAGATAATGTAGAAAAATGTCCAAACGAACCCCGAAAAATCACAAAAAATCACACAACACTCCTGTTGTTCTATGTTGACACGAGAAAAAAATTTGAAAGCAATAAGAGGCAATGGATATCGTTTCGTCCATGAAGGAGGGACGTTCCCTACCGAAAACCATCATGCTTGTTGTGAGAAGCTCCGATTTGTGAGAAGCATATACCCAAACCTGCCCCAAATGGGACAAATTTTTTACCACGGCATGTTGATGCCGCTCCATGATAGCATGCCAAGTTTCACGAATTTCAGACAAAGTTTGGATTTACCGAAATTTAAAAACCAGGCATCTCAATGTTTTGCCCGCAATCAACGGCGCCCTGGTGTTTGAAATTCATTCCCATTTCTTGCATGGGACCTAAGCATGCACCCAAGGACACAGATTTGATTTTTCAACCAACTTATATGCACTGGAGCATGCGCATGTAGTTCAAATTTGAGTTATGAACAAAAATGCATTGAAAACTTAGATAATGGAGAAAAATGTCCAAACGAACCCCGAAAAATCACAAAAAATCACACAACACTCCTGTTGTTCTATGTTGACACGAGAAAAAAAATTGAAAGCAATAAGAGGCAATGGATATCGCTTCGTCCACGAAGGAGGGACGTTCCCTACCGAAAACCATCATGCTTGTTGTGAGAAGCTCCGGTTTGTGAGAAGCATGTACCAAACCTGCCCCAAATGGGACAAACTTTTTACCACGGCATGGTGATGCTACTCCGTGATAGCATGCCAAGTTTCATGAATTTCAGACGAGTTTTGGATTTACTAGAATTTAATAACCAGGCATCTCAATGTTTTGCTGGCAATCAACGGCGCCCTGGTGTTTGAAATTCATTCCCATTTCTTGCATGGGACCTAAGCATGCACCCAAGGACACAAATTAGATTTTTCAACCAATTTATATGCACTGGAGCCTGCACATGTAGTTCAAATTTGAATTATGCACATAAATTCATTGAAAACTTAGATAATGGATATAAAAATTCAAACGAACCCCCAAAAATCACAAAAATTCACACAACACTCCTGTTGTTCTATGTTGACACGAAAAAAAAATTGAAAGCAATAAGAGGCAATGGATATCGCTTCGTCCACGAAGGAGGGACGTTCCCTACCGAAAACCATCATGCTTGTCGTGAGAAGCTCCGGTTTGTGAGAAGCATATACCAAACCTGCCCCAAATGGGACAAACTTTTTACCACGGCATGCATGTTGATGCTGCTCCATGACAGCATGCCACGTTTCATGAATTTCAGACGAGTTTTGGATTTACTAGAATTTAAAAACTAGGTATTTCAATGTTTTGCCGGCAATCAACGGCGCCCTGGTGTTTGAAATTCATTCCCATTTCTTGCATGGGACCTAAGCATGCACCCAAGGACACATATTAGATTTTTCAACCAATTTATATGCACTGGAGCATGCGCGTGTAGTTCAAATTTGAATTATGCACATAAATGCATTGAAAACTCTGATAATGCACAAAAATGTCCAAACGAACCCCAAAAAATCACAAAAATTCACACAACACTCCTTTTGTTCTATGTTGACACGAGAAAAAAAATGAAAGCAATAAGAGGCAATGGATATCGTTTCGTCCACGAAGGAGGGACGTTCCCTACCGAAAACCATCATGCTTGTTGTGAGAAGCTCCGACTTGTGAGAAGCATATACCCAAACCTGCCCCAAATGGGACAAACTTTTTACCACGACATGTTGATGCCGGTCCATGATAGCATGCCAAGTTTCATGAATTCCACACGAGTTTTTGATTTACTAGAATTTAAAAACCAGCCATTTCAATGTTTTGCCAGCAATCAACGGTGCCCTAGTGTTTGAAATTCATTCTGATTTCTTGCATGGGACCTAAGCATGCACCCAAGGACACATATTTCATTTTTCAACCAATTTTTATGCACTAGAGCATGCACATGTAGTTGAAATTTGAATTATGCAAATAAATGCATTGAAAAGTCAGATAATGCATAAAAATGTCCAAACGAACCCCGAAAAATCAGAAAAATTCACACAACACTCCTGTTGTTCTTTGTTGACACAAAAAAATTGAAAGCAATAACAGGCAATGGATATCGCTTTGTCCACGAAGGAGGGGCATTCCCTACCGAAAACCATCATGCTTGTTGTGAGAAGCTCCGGTTTGTGAGAAGCATATACCAAACCTGCCCCAAATGGGACAAACGTTTTACCACGGCATGCATGTTGATGCTGCTCCATGATAGCACGCCAAGTTACATGAATTTCAGACGAGTTTTGGATTTACTAGAATTTAATAACTAGGCATCTCAATGTTTTGCCGGCAATCAACCGCGCCTTGGTGTTTGAAATTCATTCCCATTTCTTGCATGGGACGTAAGCATTTACCCAAGGACACAGATTAGATTTTTCAACCAATTTATATCCACTGGAGCATGCGCGTGTAGTTCAAATTTGAATTATGCATATAAATGCATTGAAAACTCAGATAATGCACAAAAAATGTCCAAATGAACCCCAAAAAATCACAAAAATTCACACAACACTCCATTTGTTCTATGTTGACACGAGAAAAAAAATTGAAAGCAATAAGAGGCAATGGATATCGTTTCGTCCACGAAGGAGGGACGTTCCCTACCGAAAACCATCATGCTTGTTGTGAGAAGCTCCGGTTTGTGAGAAGCATATACCCAAACCTGCCCCAAATTGGACATACTTTTTACCACGACATGTTGATACTGATCCATGATAGCATGCCAAGTTTCATGAATTCCACACGAGTTTTGGATTTACTAGAATTTAAAAACCAGGCATTTCAATGTTTTACAAGCAATCAACGGTGCCCTGGAGTTTGAAATTCATTCTCATTTCTTGCATGGGACCTAAGCATGCACCCAAGGACACATATTTGATTTTTCAACCAATTTTTATGCACTAGAGCATGCCCATGTAGTTGAAATTTGATTTATGCACATAAATGCATTGAAATCTCGGATAATGCATAAAAATGTCCAAACGAACCCCGAAAAATCAAAAAAATTCACACAACAATCATGTTGTTCTTTGTTGACACGTAAAAAAATTGAAAGCAATAAGAGGCAATGGATATCGCTTCGTCCACGAAGGAGGGACGTTCCCGACCGAAAACCATCATGCTTGTTGTGAGATGCTCCGGTTTGTGAGAAGCATATACCAAACCTGCCCCAAATGGGACAAACTTTTTACCACGGCATGCATGTTGATGCTGCTCCATGATAGCATGCCAAGTTTCATGAATTTCAGACGAGTTTTGGATTTACTAGAATTTAATAACCAGGCATCTCAATGTTTTGCCGGCAATCAACGGCGCCCTGGTGTTTGAAATTCATTCACATTTCTTGCATGGGACCTAAGCATTTACCCAAGGACACAGATTAGATTCTTCAACCAATTTATATGCACTGGAGCATGCGCGTGTAGTTCAAATTTGAATTATGCACATAAATGCATTGAAAACTCAGATAATGCACAAAAATTTCCAAACGAACCCCAAAAATTCACAAAAATTCACACAACACTCCTTTTGTTCTATGTTGACACGAGAAAAAATTTGAAAGCAATAAGAGGGAATGGATATCATTTCGTCCATGAAGGAGGGACGTTCCCTATCGAAAACCATCATGCTTGTTGTGAGAAGCTCCGGTTTGTGAGAAGCATATACCCAAACCTGCCCCAAATGGGACAAACTTTTTACCACGCCATGTTGATACCGATCCATGTTAGCATTCCAAGTTTCATGAATTCCACACGAGTTTTGGATTTACTAGACTTTAAAAACCAGGCATTTTAATGTTTTGCCGGCAATCAACGGTGCCCTGGAGTTTGAAATTCATTCTCATTTCTTGCATGGGACCTAAGCATGCACCCAAGGACACATATTTGATTTTGCAACCAATTTATATGCACTGGAGCATGCACGTAGTTCAAATTTGAATTATGCACATAAATGCATTGAAAACTCAGATAATGCATGAAAATGTCCAAACGAACCCCGAAAAATCAGAAAAATTCACACAACACTCCTGTTGTTCTTTGTTGACACGAGAAAAAAATAATTGAAAGCAATAAGAGGTAAAGGATATCGTTTCGTCCCGAAAGGTGGGGCGTTCCCTATCGAAAACCATCATGCTTGTTGTGAGAAGCTCCAGTTTGTGAAAAGCATATACCCAAACCTTCCCAAAATGGGACAAAAATTTTACCATGGCATGTTGATGTCGCTCCCTGATAGCATGCCAAGTTTCATGAATTTCAGACGAGTTTTGGATTTACTAGAATTTAATAACCAGGCATCTCAATGTTTTGCAGGCAATCAACGGCGCCCTGGTGTTTGAAATTCATTCCCATTTCTTGCATGGGACCTAAGCATGCACCCAAGGACACAGATTAGATTTTTCAACCAATTTATATGCACTGGAGCATGCACATGTAGTTCAAATTTGAGTTATTCAGAAAAATGCATTGAAAACTTAGATAATGGAGAAAAATATCCAAACGAACCCCGAAAAATCACAAAAATTCACACAACACTCCTGTTGTTCTATGTTGACACGAAAAAAATTGAAAGTAATAAGAGGCAATGGATATCGCTTCGGCCACGAAGGAGGGACGTTCCCTACCGAAAACCATCATGCTTGTTGTGAGAAGCTCCGGTTTGTGAGAAGCATATACCAAACCTGCCCCAAATGGGACAAACTTTTTACCACGACATGTTGATGCCGATCCATGATAGCATGCCAAGTTTCATGAATTCCACAGTAGTTTTGGATTTACTAGAATTTAAAGACTAGGCATTTCAATGTTTTGCCGGCAATCAACAGTACCTTGGAGTTTGAAATTCATTCTCATTTATTGCATGGGACCTAAGCATGCACCCAAGGACACATATTTGATTTTTCAACCTATTTTTATGCACTAGAGCATGCACATGTAGTTGAAATTTGAATTATGAACAAAAATGCATTGAAAACTCAGATAATGCATAAAAATGTCCAAACGAACCCCGAAAAATCAGAAAAATTCACACAACAATCATGTTGTTCTTTGTTGACACGAATTTTTTTTGAAAGCAATAAGAGGCAATGGATATCGCTTCGTCCATGAAGGAGGGACGTTCCCTACCGAAACCATCATGCTTGTTGTGAGAAGCTCCGGTTTGTGAGAAGCATATACCAAACCTGTCCCAAATGGGACAAACTTTTTACCACGGCATGCATGTTGATGCTGCTCCATGATAGCATGCCAAGTTTCATGAATTTCAGACGAGTTTTGGATTTACTAGAATTTAATAACCAGGCATCTCAATGTTTTGCCGGCAATCAACGGCGCCCTGGTGTTTGAAATTCATTCCCATTTCTTGCATGGGACCTAAGCATTTACCCAAGGACACAGATTAGATTTTTCAACCAATTTATATGCACTGGAGTATGCGCGTGTAGTTCAAATTTGAATTATGCACATAAATGCATTGAAAACTCAGATAATGCACAAAAATGTCCAAACGAACCCCGAAAAACCACAAAAATTCACACAACACTCCTTTTGTTCTATGTGGACATGAGAAAAAAATTTGAAACAATAAGAGGCAACGGATATCGTTTCATCCACGAAGGAGGGACGTTCCCTACTGAAAACCATCATGCTTGTTGTGAGAATCTCCGGTTTGTGAGAAGCATATACCCAAACCTGCCCCAAATGGGACGAACTTTTTACCATGACATGTTGATGCCGATCCATGATAGCATGCCAAGTTTCATGAATTCCACACGAGTTTTGGATTTACTAGAATTTAAAAACCAGGCATTTCAATGTTTTGCCGGCAATCAACGGTGCCCTGGAGTTTGAAATTCATTCTCATTTCTTGCATGGGACCTAAGCATGCACCCAAGGACACATATTTGATTTTTCAACCAATTTATATGCAGTGGAGCATGCACATGTAGTTGAAATTTGAATTATGCACATAAATGCATTGAAAACTCAAATAATGCATAAAAATGTCCAAACGAACCTCAAAAAATCAGAAAAATTCACACAACACTCCTGTTGTTCTTTGTTAACACAAGAAAAAAATAATTGAAAGCAATAAGAGGTAATGGATATCGTTTCGTCCCGAAAGGTGGGGCGTTCCCTATCGAAAACCATCATGCTTGTTGTGAGAAGCTCCAGTTTGTGAGAAGCATATACCAAAACCTTCTCCAAATGGGACAAATTTTTTACCATGGCATGCTGACGTCGCTCCCTGATAGCATGCCAAGTTTCATGAATTTCAGACTAGTTTTGGATTTACTAGAATTTAATAACCAGGCATCTCAATGTTTTGCCGGCAATCAACGGTGCCCTGGTGTTTGAAATTCATTCCCATTTCTTGCATGGGACCTAAGCATGCACCCAAGGACACAGATTGGATTTTCAACCAATTTATATGCACTGGAGCACGCACATGTAGTTCAAATTTGAGTTATTCAGAAAAATGCATTGAAAACTTAGATAATGGACAAAAAATATCCAAACGAACCCCGAAAAATCACAAAAAATCACACAACACTCCTTTGTTCTATGTTCACACGAGAAAAAAATTTGAAAGCAATAAGAGGCAATGGATATCGCTTCATCCACGAAGGAGGGACGTTCCCTACCAAAAACCATCATGCTTGTCGTGAGAAGCTCCGGTTTGTGAGAAGCATATACTAAACCTGCCCCAAATGGGACAAACTTTTTACCACGGCATGCATGTTGATGCTGCTCCATGACAGCATGCCAAGTTTCATGAATTTCAGACGAGTTTTGGATTTACTAGAATTTAATAACCAGGCATCTCAATGTTTTGCTGGCAATCAACGGCGCCCTGGTGTTTGAAATTCATTCCCATTTCTTGCATGGGACCTAAGCATGCACCCAAGGACACATATTAGATTTTTCAACCAATTTATATGCACTGGAGCATGCGCGTGTAGTTCAAATTTGAATTATGCACATAAATGCATTGAAAACTCAGATAATGCACAAAAATGTCCAAACGAACCCCGAAAAATCACAAAAATTCACACAACACTCCTTTTGTTCTATGTTGACACGAGAAAAAAAAATGAAAGCAATAAGAGGCAATGGATATCGTTTCGTCCACGAAGGAGGGACGTTCCCTACCGAAAACCATCATGCTTGTTGTGACAAGCTCCGATTTGTGAGAAGCATATACCCAAACCTGCCCCAAATGGGACAAACTTTTTACCACGACATGTTGATGCCGATCCATGATAGCATGCCAAGTTTCATGAATTCCACATGAGTTTTTGATTTACTAGAATTTAAAAACCAGGCATTTCAATGTTTTGCCAGCAATCAACGGTGCCCTAGTGTTTGAAATTCATTCTAATTTCTTGCATGGGACCTAAGCATGCACCCAAGGACACATATTTCATTTTACAACCAATTTTTATGCACTAGAGCATGCACATGTAGTTGAAATTTGAATTATGCAAATAAATGCATTGAAAAGTTAGATAATGCATAAAAATGTCCAAACGAACTCCGAAAAATCAGAAAAATTCACACAACACTCCTGTTGTTCTTTGTTGACACAAAAAAAATTGAAAGCAATAAGAGGCAATGGATATCGCTTTGTCCACGAAGGAGGGACGTTCCCTACCGAAAACCATCATGCTTGTTGTGAGAAGCTCCGGTTTGTGAGAAGCATATACCAAACCTACCCCAAATGGGACAAACTTTTTACCACGGCATGCATGTTGATGCTGCTCCATGATAGCACGCCAAGTTTCATGAATTTCAGACGAGTTTTGGATTTACTAGAATTTAATAACTAGGCATCTCAATGTTTTGCCGGCAATCAACGGCGCCTTGGTGTTTGAAATTCATTCCCTTTTCTTGCATGGGACCTAAGCATTTACCCAAGGACATAGATTAGATTTTTCAACCAATTTATATGCACTGGACCATGCGCGTGTAGTTCAAATTTGAATTATGAACATAAATGCATTGAAAACTCAGATAATGCACAAAAAATGTCCAAATGAACCCCGAAAAATCACAAAAATTCACACAACACTCCTTTTGTTCTATGTTGACACGAGAAAAAAAATTGAAAGCAATAAGAGGCAATGGATATCGTTTCGTCCACGAAGGAGGGACGTTCCCTACCGAAAACCATCATGCTTGTTGTTTGAAGCTCCAGTTTGTGAGAAGCATATACCCAAACCTGCCCCAAATTGGACAAACGTTTTACCACGACATGTTGATACTGATCCATGATAGCATGACAAGTTTCATGAATTCCACACGAGTTTTGGATTTACTAGAATTTAAAAACCAGGCATTTCAATGTTTTGCCAGCAATCAACGGTGCCCTAGTGTTTGAAATTCATTCTGATTTCTTGCATGGGACCTAAGCATGCACCCAAGGACACATATTTCATTTTCAACCAATTTTTATGCACTAGAGCATGCACATGTAGTTGAAATTTGAATTATGCACATAAATGCATTGAAAACTCGGATAATGCATAAAAATGTCCAAACGAACCCCGAAAAATCAAAAAAATTCACACAACAATCCTGTTGTTCTTTGTTGACACGTAAATAAAATTGAAAGCAATAAGAGGCAATGGATATCGCTTCGTCCACGAAGGAGGGACGTTCCCGATCGAAAACCATCATGCTTGTTGTGAGATGCTCCGGTTTGTGAGAAGCATATACCAAACCTGCCCCAAATGGGACAAACTTTTTACCACGGCATGCATGTTGATGCTGCTCCATGATAGCATGCCAAGTTTCATGAATTCCACACGAGTTTTGGATTTACTAGAATTTAAAAACCAGGCATTTCAATGTTTTGCCGGCAATCAACGGTGCCCTGGAGTTTGAAATTCATTGTCATTTCTTGCATGGGACCTAAGCATGCACCCAAGGACACATATTTGATTTTGCAACCAATTTATATGCACTGGAGCATGCACATGTAGTTCAAATTTGAATTATGCACATAAATGCATTGAAAACTCAGATAATGCATAAAAATGTCCAAACGAACCGCGAAAAATCAGAAAAATTCACACAACACTCCTGTTGTTCTTTGTTGACACGAGAAAAAAATAATTGAAAGCAATAAGAGGTAAAGGATATCGTTTCGTCCCGAAAGGTGGGGCGTTCCCTACCGAAAACCATCATGCTTGTTGTGAGAAGCTCCGGTTTGTGAGAAGCATATACCAAACCTGCCCCAAATGGGACAAACTGTTTACCACGACATGTTGATGCCGATCCATGATAGCATGCCAAGTTTCATGAATTCCACACTAGTTTTGGATTTACTAGAATTTAAAAACTAGGCATTTCAATGTTTTGCCGGCAATCAACGGTGCCTTGGAGTTTGAAATTCATTCTCATTTATTGCATGGGACCTAAGCATGCACCCAAGGACACATATTTGATCTTTCAACCAATTTTTATGCACTAGAGCATGCACATGTAGTTGAAATTTGAATTATGCACATAAATGCATTGAAAACTCAGATAATGCATAAAAATGTCCAAACGAACCCCGAAAAATCAGAAAAATTCACACAACACTCCTGTTGTTCTTTGTTGACACAAATTTTTTTTGAAAGCAATAAGAGGCAATGGATATCGCTTCGTCCATGAAGGAGGGACGTTCCCTACCGAAAACAATCGTGCTTGTTGTGAGAAGCTCCGGTTTGTGAGAAGCATATACCAAACCTGTCCCAAATGGGACAAACTTTTTACCACGGCATGCATGTTGATGCTGCTCCATGATAGCATGCCAAGTTTCATGAATTTCAGACGAGTTTTGGATTTACTAGAATTTAATAACCAGGCATCTTAATGTTTTGCCGGCAATCAATGGCACCCTCGTGTTTAAAATTCATTCCCATTTCTTGCATGGGACCTAAGCATTTACCCAAGGACACAGATTAGATTTTTCAACCAATTTATATGCACTGGAGTATGCGCGTGTAGTTCAAATTTGAATTATGCACATAAATGCATTGAAAACTCAGATAATGCACAAAAATGTCCAAACGAACCCCGAAAAATCACAAAAATGCACACAACACTCCTTTTGTTCTATGTTGACACGAGAAAAAAATTTGAAAGCAATAAGAGGCAATGGATATCGTTTCGTCCACGAAGGAGGGACGTTCCCTACCGAAAACCATCATGCTTGTTGTGAGAATCTCCGGTTTGTGAGAAGCATATACCCAAACCTGCCCCAAATGGGACAAACTTTTTACCATGACATGTTGATGCCGATCCATGATAGCATGCCAAGTTTCATGAATTCCACATGAGTTTTGGATTTACTAGAATTTAAAAACCAGGCATTTCAATGTTTTGCCGGCAATCAACGGTGCCCTGGACTTTGAAAGTCATTCTCATTTCTTGCATGGGACCTAAGCATGCACCCAAGGACACATATTTGATTTTTCAACCAATTTATATGCACTGGAGCATGCACATGTAGTTGAAATTTGAATTATGCACATAAATGCATTGAAAACTCAAATAATGCATAAAAATGTCCAAACGAACCCCAAAAAATCAGAATAATTCACACAACACTCCTGTTGTTCTTTGTTGACACAAGAAAAAAATAATTGAAAGCAATAAGAGGTAATGGATATCGTTTCGTCCCGAAAGGTGGGGCGTTCCCTATCGAAAACCATCATGCTTGTTGTGAGAAGCTCCAGTTTGTGAGAAGCATATACCCAAACCTTCTCCAAATGGGACAAAATTTTTACCATGGCATGTTGATGTCGCTCCCTGATAGCATGCCAAGTTTGATGAATTTCAGACTAGTTTTGGATTTACTAGAATTTAATAACCAGGCATCTCAATGTTTTGCCGGCAATCAACGGTGCCCTGGTGTTTGAAATTCATTCCCATTTCTTGCATGGGACCTAAGCATGCACCCAAGGACACAGATTTGATTTTCAACCAATTTATATGCACTGGAGCATGCACATGTAGTTCAAATTTGAGTTATTAAGAAAAATGCATTGAAAACTTAGATAATGGAGAAAAATATCCAAACGAACCCCGAAAAATCACAAAAAATCACACAACACTCATGTTATTCTATGTTGACATGAAAAAAACTTAAAAGCAATAAGAGGCAATGGATATCGCTTCGTCCACGAAGGAGGGACGTTCCCTACCGAAAACCATCATGCTTGTTGTGAGAAGCTCCGGTTTGTGAGAAGCATATACCCAAACCTGCCCCAAATGGGACAAACTTTTTACCACGACATGTTGATGCCGATCCATGATAGCATGCCAAGTTTCATGAATTCCACACAAGTTTTTGATTTACTAGAATTTAAAAACCAGACATTTCAATGTTTTGCCAGCAATCAACGGTGCCCTAGTGTTTGAAATTCATTCTGATTTCCTGCATGGGACCTAAGCATGCACCCAAGGACACATATTTGATTTTTCAACCAATTTTTATGCACTAGAGCATGCACATGTAGTTGAAATTTGAATTATGCAAATAAATGCATTGAAAAGTCAGATAATGCATAAAAATGTCCAAACGAACCCCGAAAAATCAGAAAAATTCACACAACACTCCTGTTGTTCTTTGTTGACACAAAAAAATTGAAAGCAATATGAGGCAATGGATATCGCTTCGTCCACGAAGGAGGGACGTTCCCTACCGAAAACATCATGCTTGTTGTGAGAAGCTCCGGTTTGTGAGGAGCATATACCCAAACCTGCCACAAATGGGACAAACTTTTTACCATGACATGTTGATGTCGCTCCCTGATAGCATGCCAAGTTTCATGAATTTCAGACTAGTTTTGGATTTACTAGAATTTAATAACCAGGCATCTCAATGTTTTGCCGGCAATCAACGGTGCCCTGGTGTTTGAAATTCATTCCCATTTCTTGCATGGGACCTAAGCATGCACCCAAGGACACATATTTGATTTTCAACCAATTTATATGCACTAGAGCATGCACATGTAGTTCAAATTTGAGTTATTCAGAAAAATGCATTGAAAACTTAGATAATGGAGAAAAATATCCAAACGAACCCCGAAAAATCACAAAAAATCACACAACACTCCTGTTGTTCTATGTTGACATGAAAAAAAATTAAAAGCAATAAGAGGCAATGGATATCGCTTCATCCACGAAGGAGGGACATACCCTACCGAAAACCATCATGCTTGTTGTGAGAAGCTCCGGTTTGTGAGAAGCATATACCCAAACCTGCCCCAAATGGGACAAACTTTTTACCACGACATGTTGATGCTGATCCATGATAGCATGCCAAGTTTCATGAATTCCACACGAGTTTTTGATTTACTAGAATTTAAAAACCAGGCATTTCAATGTTTTGCCAGCAATCAACGGTGCCCTAGTGTTTGAAATTCATTCTGATTTCCTGCATGGGACCTAATCATGCACCCAAGGACACATATTTGATTTTTCAACCAATTTTTATGCACTAGAGCATGCACATGTAGTTGAAATTTGAATTATGCAAATAAATGCATTGAAAAGTCAGATAATGCATAAAGATGTCCAAACGAACCCCGAAAAATCAGAAAAATTCACACAACACTCCTGTTGTTCTTTGTTGACACAAAAAATTGAAAGCAATAAGAGGCAATGGATATCGCTTCGTCCACGAAGCAGGGACGTTCCCTACCGAAAACCATCATGCTTGTTGTGAGAAGCTCCGGTTTGTGAGGAGCATATACCCAAACCTGCCCCAAATGGGACAAACTTTTTACCATGACATGTTGATGTAGCTCCCTGATAGCATGCCAAGTTTCATGAATTTCAGACTAGTTTTGGATTTACTAGAATTTAATAACCAGGCATCTCAATGTTTTGCCGGCAATCAATGGTGCCCTGGTGTTTGAAATTCATTCCCATTTCTTGCATGGGACCTAAGCATGCACCTAAGGACACAGATTAGATTTTCACCAATTTATATGCACTGGAGCATGCACATGTAGTTCAAATTTGAGTTATTCAGAAAAATGCATTGAAAACTTAGATAATGGAGAAAAATATCCAAACGAACCCCGAAAAATCACAAAAAATCACACAACACTCCTGTTGTTCTATGTTGACATGAAAAAAAATTAAAAGCAATAAGAGGCAATGGATATCGAAAACCATCATGCTTGTTGTGAGAAGCTTCGGTTTGTGAGAAGCATATACCCAAACCTGCCCCAAATGGGACAAACTTTTTACCACGACATGTTGATACCGATCCATGATAGCATGCCAAGTTTCATGAATTCCACACGAGTTTTTGATTTACTAGAATTTGAAAACCAGGCATTTCAATGTTTTGCCAGCAATGAACGGTGCCCTAGTGTTTGAAATTCATTCTGATTTCTTGCATGGGACCTAAGCATTAACCAAGGACACATATTTGATTTTTCAACCAATTTTTATGCACTAGAGCATGCACATGTAGTTGAAATTTGAATTATGCAAATAAATGCATTGAAAAGTCAGATAATGCATAAAAATGTCCAAACGAGCCCCGAAAAATCAAAAAAATTCACACAACACGCCTGTTGTTCTTTGTTGACCCAAAAAAATTGAAAGCAATAAGAGGCAATGGATATCGCTTCGTCCACGAAGGAGGGACGTTCCCTACCGAAAACCATCATGCATGTTGTGAGAAGCTCCGGTTTGTGAGAAGCATATACCCAAACCTGCCCCAAATGGGACAAACTTTTTACCATGACATGTTGATGCCGATCCATGATAGCATGCCAAGTTTCATGAATTTCAGATGAGTTTTGGATTTACTAGAATTTAATAACCAGGCATCTCAATGTTTTGTCGGCAATCAACGACGCCCTGGTGCTTGAAATTCATTCCCATTTCTTGCATGGGACCTAAGCATTTACCCAAGGACACAGATTAGATTTTCAACCAATTTATATGCACTGGAGCATGCGCGTGTAGTTCAAATTTGAATTATGCACATAAATGCATTGAAAACTCAGATAATGCACAAAAATGTCCAAACGAACCCCGAAAAATCAGAAAAATTCACACAACACTCCTTTTGTTCTATGTTGACATGAGAAAAAAATTTGAAAGCAATAAGAGGCAATGGATATCGTTTTGTCCACGAAGGAGGGACGTTCCCTACCGAAAACCATCATGCTTGTTGTGAGAATCTCCGGTTTGTGAGAAGCATATGCCCAAACCTACCCCAAATGGGACAAACTTTTTACCATAACATGTTGATGCCGATCCATGATAGCATTCCAAGTTTCATGAATTCCACACTTGTTTTGGATTTACTAGAATTTAAAAACCAGGCATTTCAATGTTTTGCCGGCAATCAACGGTGCCCTAGAGTTTAAAATTCATTCTCATTTCTTGCATGGGACCTAAGCATGCACCCGAGGACACATATTTGATTTTTCATCCAATTTATATGCACTAGAGCGTGCACATGTAGTTCAAATTTGAATTATGCACATAAATGCATTGAAAACTCAGATAATGCATAAAAATGTCCAAACGAACCCCGAAAAATCAGAAAAATTCACACAACACTCATGTTGTTCTTTGTTGACACGAGAAAAAAATAATTGAAAGCAATAAGAGGTAATGGATATCGTTTTGTCCCGAAAGGTGGGGCGTTCCCTATCAAAAACCATCATGCTTGTTGTGAGAAGCTCCAGTTTGTGAGAAGCATATACCCAAACCTTCCCCAAATGGGACCAAAAATTTACCATGGCATGTTGATGTCGCTCCCTGATAGCATGCCAAGTTTCATGAATTTCAGATGAGTTTTGGATTTACTAGAATTTAATAACCAGGCATCTCAATGTTTTGCCGGCAATCAACAGCGCCCTGGTGTTTGAAATTCATTCCCATTTCTTACATGGGACCTAAGCATTTACCCAAGGACACATATTAGATTTTTCAACCAATTTATATGCACTGGAGCATGCGCGTGTAGTTCAAATTTGAATTATGCACATAAATGCATTGAAAATTCAGATAATGCACAAAATTGTCCAAACGAACCCCGAAAAATCACAAAAATTCACACAACACTCCTTTTGTTCTATGTTGACATGAGAAAAATATTTGAAAGCAATAAGAGGCAATGGATATCATTTTGTCCATGAAGGAGGGACGTTTCTTACCGAAAACCATCATGCTTGTTGTGAGAATCTCCGGTTTGTGAGAAGCATATACCCAAACCTGCCCCAAATGGGACAAACTTTTTACCACGGCATGTTGATGCCGATCCATGATAGCATGCCAAGTTTCATGAATTCCACACTTGTTTTGGATTTACTAGAATTTAAAAACCAGGCATTTCAATGTTTTGCCGGCAATCAACGGTGCCCTAGAGTTTGAAATTCATTCTCATTTCTTGCATGGGACCTAAGCATGCACCCGAGGACACATATTTGATTTTTTTCATCCAATTTATATGCACTGGAGCATGCACATGTAGTTCAAATTTGAATTATGCACATAAATGCATTGAAAACTCAGATAATGCATAAAAATGTCCAAACGAACCCCGAAAAATCAGAAAAATTCACACAACACTCCTGTTGTTCTTTGTTGACACGAGAAAAAAATAATTGAAAGCAATAAGAGGTAATGGATATCGTTTCGTCCCGAAAGGTGGGGCATTCCCTATCAAAAACCATCATGCTTGTTGTGAGAAGCTCCAGTTTGTGAGAAGCATATACCCAAACCTTCCCCAAATGGGACAAAAAATTTACCATGGCATGTTGATGTCGCTCCCTGATAGCATGCCAAGTTTCAAGAATTTCAGACGTGTTTTGGATTTACTAGAATTTAATAACTAGGCATCTCAATGTTTTGCCGGCAATCAACAGTGCCCTTGTGTTTGAAATTCATTCCCATTTCTTGCATGGGACCTAAGCATGCACCCAAGGACACAGATTAGATTTTTCAACCAATTTATATGCACTAGAGCATGCACATGTAGTTCAAATTTGAGTTATTCACAAAAATGCATTAAAAACTTAGATAATGGAGAAAAATATCCAAACGAACCCCGAAAAATCACAAAAATTCACACAACACTCCTATTGTTCTATGTTGACACACAAAAATTGAAAGCAATAAGAGGCAATGGTATCGCTTCGTCCACGAAGGAGGGACGTTCCCTACCGAAAACCATCATGCTTGTTGTGAGAAGCTCCAGTTTGTGAGAAGCATATACCAAACCTGCCCCAAATGGGACAAACTTTTTACCACGGCATGCATGCTGATGCTCCTCCATGATAGCATACGAAGTTTTATGAATTTCAGATGTGTTTTGGATTTACTAGAATTTAATAGCCAGACAATGTTTTGCTGGCAATCAACGGCGCCCTGGTGTTTGAAATTCATTCCCATTTCTTGCATGGGACCTAAGCATGCACCCAAGGACACATATTAGATTTTTCAACCAATTTATATGCACTGGAGCATGCGCATGTAGTTCAAATTTGAATTATGCACATAAATGCATTGAAAACTGAGATAATGCACAAAAATGTCCAAATGAACCCCGAAAAATCACAAAAATTCACACAACACTCCTTTTGTTCTATGTTGACACGAGAAAAAAATTGAAAGCAATAAGAGGCAATGGATATCGTTTCGTCCATGAAGGAGGGACGTTCCCTACCTAAAACCATCATGCCTATCGTGAGAAGCTCCGGTTTGTGAGAAGCATATACCCAAACCTGCCCCAAATGGGACAAACTTTTTACCACGACATGTTGATGCCGATCCATGATAGCATGCCAAGTTTCATGAATTCCACATGAGTTTTGGATTTACTAGAATTTAAAAACCAGGCATTTCAATGTTTTGCCGGCAATCAACGGTGCCCTGGAGTTTGAAATTCATTCTCATTTCTTGCATGGGACCTAAGCATGCACCCAAGGACACATATTTGATTTTTCAACCAATTTTTATGCACTAGAGCATGCACATGTAGTTAAAATTTGAATTATGCACATAAATGCATTGAAAACTCAGATAATGCATAAAATGTCCAAACGAACCCCGAAAAATCAGAAAAAATCACACAACACTCCTGTTGTTCTTTGTTGACACAAAAAAAATTGAAAGCAATAAGAGGCAATGGATATCGCTTCGTTCACGAAGGAGGGATGTTCCCTACCGAAAACCATCATTCTTATTATGAGAAGCTCCGATTTGTGAGAAGCATATACCAAACCTGCCCCAAATGGGACAAACTTTTTACCACGGCATGCATGTTGATGCTGCTCCATGATAGCATGCCAAGTTTCATGAATTTCAGACGAGTTTTAGATTTACTAGAATTTAATAACCAGGCATCTCAATGTTTTGCCGGCAATCAACGGCGCCCTGGTGTTTGCCCATTTCTTGCATGGGACCTAAGCATTTACCCAAGAACACAGATTAGATTTTTCAGCCAATTTATATGCACTGGAGCATGCGCGTGTAGTTCAAATTTGAATTATGCACATAAATGCATTCAAAACTCAGATAATGCACAAAAATGTCCAAATGAACCCCGAAAAATCACAAAAATTCACGCAACACTCCTTTTGTTCTATGTTGACACGAGAAAAAAATTTGAAAGCAATAAGAGGCAATGGATATCGTTTCGTCCACGAAGGAGGGACGTTCCCTACCGAAAACCATCATGCTTGTTGTGAGAAGCTACGGTTTGTGAGAAGCATATACCCAAACCTGCCCCAAATGGGACAAACTTTTTACCACGACATGTTGATGTCGATCCATGATAGCATGCCAAGTTTCATGAATTCCACACGAGTTTTGGATTTACTAGAATTTAAAAACCAGGCATTTCAATGTTTTGCCGGCAATCAACGGTGCCCTGGAGTTTTATATTCTTTCTCATTTCTTGCATGGGACCTAAGCATGCACCCAAGGACACATATTTGATTTTTCAACCAATTTTTATGCACTAGAGCATGCACATGTAGTTGAAATTTGAATTATGCACATAAATGCATTGAAAACTCAGATAATGCATAAAATGTCCAAACGAACCCCAAAAATCAGAAAAATTCACACAACACTCCTGTTGTTCTTTGTTGACACAAAAAAATTGAAAGCAATAAGAGGCAATGGATATCGCTTCGTCCACGAAGGAGGGACGTTCCCTACCGAAAACCATCGTGCTTGTTGTGAGAAGCTCCGATTTGTGAGAAGCATATACCAAACCTGCCCCAAATGGGACAAAGTTTTTACCACGGCATGCATGTTGATGCTGCGCCATGATAGCATGCCAAGTTTCATGAATTTCAGACGAGTTTTAGATTTACTAGAATTAAATAACCAGGCATCTCAATGTTTTGCCGGCAATCAACGGCGCCCTGGTGTTTGAAATTCATTCCCATTTCTTGCATGGGACCTAAGCATTTACCCAAGGACACAGATTAGATTTTTCAGCCAATTTATATGCACTAGAGCATGCGCGCGTAGTTCAAATTTGAATTATGCACATAAATGGATTGAAAACTCAGATAATGCACAAAAATGTCCAAATGAACCCCGAAAAATCACAAAAATTCACGCAACACTCCTTTTGTTCTATGTTGACACGAGAAAAAAATTTGAAAGCAATTAGAAGCAATGGATATCGTTTCGTCCACGAAGGAGGGACGTTCCCTACCGAAAACCATCATGCTTGTTGTGAGAAGCTCCGGTTTGTGAGAAGCATATACCCAAACCTGCCCCAAATGGGACAAACTTTTTACCACGACATGTTGATGTCGATCCATGATAGCATGCCAAGTTTCATGAATTCCACACGAGTTTTGGATTTACTAGAATTTAAAAACCAGGCATTTCAATGTTTTGTCGGCAATCAACGGTGCCCTGGAGTTTGATATTCTTTCTCATTTCTTGCACGGGACCTAAGCATGCACCCAAGGACACATATTTGATTTTTCAACCAATTTTTATGCACTAGAGCATGCACATGTAGTTGAAATTTGAATTATGCACATAAATGCATTGAAAACTCAGATAATGCATAAAAATGTCTAAACGAACCCCAAAAAATCAGAAAAATTCGCACAACACTCCTGTTGTTCTTTGTTGACATGAAAAAAAATTGAAAGCAATAAGAGGCAATGGATATCGCTTCGTCCATGAAGGAGGGACGTTCCCTACCGAAAACCATCATGCTTGTTGTGAGATGCTTCGGTTTGTGAGAAGCATATACCAAACCTGCCCCAAATGGGACAAACTTTTTACCACGGCATGCATGTTGATGCTGCTCCATGATACCATGCCAAGTTTCATGAATTTCAGACGAGTTTTGGATTTACTAGAATTTAATAACCAGGCATCTCAATGTTTTGCCGTTAATCAACGGTGCCCTGGCATTTGAAATTCATTCCCATTTCTTGCATGGGACCTAAGTATTTACCCAAGGATAGAGACTAGATTTTTCAACCAATTTATATGCACTGGAGCATGCGAGTGTAGTTCAAATTTGAATTATGCACATAAATGCATTGAAAACTCAGATAATGCACAAAAATGTCCAAACGAACCCCGAAAAATCACAAAAATTCACACAACACTCCTTTTGTTCTATGTTGACATGAGAAAAAAATTTGAAAGCAATAAGAGGCAATGGATATTGTTTCGTCCACGAAGGAGGGACGTTCCCTACCGAAAACCATCATGCTTGTTGTGAGAAGCTCCGGTTTGTGAGAAGCATATACCCAAACCTACCCCAAATGGGACAAACTTTTTACCACGACATGTTGATGCCGATCCATGATAGCATGCCAAGTTTCATGAATTCCACACGAGTTTTGGATTTACTAGAATTTAGAAACCAGGCATTTCAATGTTTTACCAGCAATCAACGGTGCCCTGGAGTTTGAAATTCATTCTCATTTCTTCCATGGGACCTAAGCATGCACCCAAGGACACATATTTGATTTTTCAACCAATTTATATGCACTGGAGCATGCACATGTAGTTCAAATTTGAATTATGCATATAAATGCATTGAAAACTCAGATAATGCATAAAAATGTCCAAACGAACCCCGAAAAATCAGAAAAATTCACACAACACTCCTGTTGTTCTTTGTTGATACGAGAAAATAATAATTGAAAGCAATAAGAGGTAATGGATATCGTTTCGTCCTGAAAAGTGGGGCGCTCCCTATCGAAAACCATCATGCTTGTTGTCAGAAGCTCCAGTTTGTGAGAAGCATATACCCAAACCTTCCCCTAATGGGACAAACTTTTTACCACGGCATGTTGATGTTGCTCCCTGATAGCATGCCAAGTTTCATGAATTTCAGACGAGTTTTGGATTTACTAGAATTTAATAACCACGCATCTCAATGTTTTGCCAGCAATGTACGGCGCCCTGGTGTTTGGAATTCATTCCTGTTTCCGGCATGGGACCTAAGCATGCACCCAAGGACACAGATTAGATTTTTCAACAAATTTATATGCACTGGAGCATGCGCGTGTAGTTCAAATTTGAATTATGCACATAAATGCATTGAAAACTCAGATAATGCACAAAAATGTCCAAACGAAACTCGAAAAATCACAAAAATTCACACAACACTCCTGTTGTTATATGTTGATACGAGAAAAAAATTTGAAAGCACTAAGAGGCAATGGATATCATTTCGTCCACGAAGGAGGGACGTTCCCTACCGAAAACCATCATGCTTGTTGTGAGAAGCTCCGGTTTGTGAGAAGCATATACCCAAACCTGCCCCAAATGGGAAAAACTTTTTACCATGACATGTTGAGGCCGCTCCATGATAGCATGCCAAGTTTCATGAATACCACACGAGTTTAGGATTTACTAGAATTTAAAAACCAGGCATTTCAATGTTTTGCCAGCAATCAACGGTGCCCTGGAGTTTGAAATTCATTCCCATTTCTTGCATGGGACCTAAGCATGCACCCAAGGACACATATTTGATTTTTCAACCAATTTATATGCACTGGAGCATGCACATGTAGTTAAATTTTGAATTATGCACATAAATGCTTTAAAAACTCAGATAACGCATAAAAAATGTCCAAACGAACCCCGAAAAATCAGAAAAATACACACAACACTCCTGTTGTTCTATGTTGACATGAGAAAAAAATAATTGAAAGCAATAAGAGGCAATGGATATCGTTTCGTCCCCAAAGGTGGGGCGTTCCCTATCGAAAACCATCATGCTTGTTGTGAGAAGCTCCAGTTTGTGAGAAGCATATACCCAAACCTGCCCCAAATGGGACAAAAAAAATTACCACGGCATGTTGAAGCCGCTCCATGAGAGCATGCCAAGTTTCACGAATTTCAGATGAGTTTTGGATTTGCCGGAATTTAAAAACCAGGCATCTCAATATTTTGTCGGCAATCAATGGTGCCCTGGTGTTTGAAATTCATTCCCATTTCTTGCATGGGACCTAAGCATGCACCCAAGGACACAAATTTGATTTTTCAACCAATTTATATGCACTAGAGCATGCGCATGTAGTTCAAATTGGAATTATGCACAAAAATGCATTGAAAACTTAGATAGTGGAGAAAAATGTCCAAACAAACCCTGAAAAATCACAAAAATTCACACAACACTCCTGTTGTTCTATGTTGACACGAGAAAAAATTTGAAAGCAATAAGAGGCAATGGATATCATTTCGTCCCGAAAGGTTGGGCGTTCCCTCGAAAACCATCATGCTTGTTGTGAGAATCATATACCCAAACCTACCCCAAATGGGACAAAAAATTTACCTCGGCATATTGATGCCGCTCCATGATAGCATGCCAAGTATCACGAATTTTAGACGAGTTTTGGATTTACTACAATTTAAAACCAGGCATCTCAATGTTTTGCGGACAATCAACGGTGCCCTGGTGTTTGAAATTCATTCTCATTTCTTGCATGGGGCCTAAGCATGCACCAAAGGACACAGATTTGATTTTCCAACCAATTTATATGCAATGGAGCATGCGTGTGTAGTTCAAATTTGAATTATGCACAAAAATGCATTGAAACTTAGATGATGCATAAAAATGTCCAAACGAACCCCGAAAAATCACAAAAATTCACACAACACTCATGTTGTTCTATGTTGACATGAGAAAAAAATTGATAGCAATAAGAGGCAATGGATATCGTTTCATCCCGAAAGGTGGGGCGTTCCCTATCGAAAACCATCATGCTTGTTGTGAGAAGCTCTAGTTTGTGAGAAGCATATACCCAAACCTGCCCCAAATGGGACAAAAAAATTTCCACGGCATGTTGATGTCGCTCCCTGATAGCATGCCAAGTTTCATGAATTTCAGACGAGTTTTGGATTTACTAGAATTTAATAACCTAGCATCTCAATGTTTTGCTCGCAATCAACAGCGCCCTGGTGTTTGAAATTCATTCCCATTTCTTGCATGGGACCTAAGCATGCACCCAACGACACAGATTAGATATTTCAACCAATTTATATGCACTAGAGCATGCGCGTGTAGTTCAAATTTGAAGTATGTACATAAATGCATTGAAAACTCAGATAATGCACAAAAATATCCAAACGAACCTTGAAAAATCACAAAAATTCACACAACACTCCTGTTGTTCTATGTTGACACGAGAAAAAATTTTGAAAGCAATAAGAGGCAATGGATATCGCTTCGTCCACGAAGGAGGGACGTTCCCTACCCAAAACCATCATGCTTGTTGTGAGAAGCTCCGGTTTGTGTGAAGCATATACCCAAACCTTCCCCAAATGGGACAAACTTATTACCACGGCATGTTGATGCTGCTCCATGATAGCATGCCAAGTTTCATGAATTCCACACGAGTTTTGGATTTACTAGAATTTAAAACCAGACATCTCAATGTTTTGCCGGCAATCAACGGTGCCTGGAGTTTGAAATTCATTCCCATTTCTTGCATGGGACCTAATCATGCACCCAAGGACACATATTTGATTTTTCAACCATTTATATGCACTGGAGTATGCACATGTAGTTCAAATTTGAATTATGCGCATAAATGCATTGAAAACTCAGATAATGCATAAAAATGTCCAAACGAACCCCGAAAAATCAGAAAAATACACAGAACACTCCTGTTGTTCTATGTTGACATGATAAAAAAATAATAGAAAGCAATAGGAGGCAATGGATATCATTTCGTCCCCAAAGGTGGGGTGTTCCCTACCGAAAACCATCATGCTTGTCGTGAGAAGCTCTGGTTTGTGAGAAGCATATACCCAAACCTGCCCCAAATGGAACAAAAAAAATTACCACGGCATGTTGATGCCGCTCCATGATAGCATGCCAAGTTTCACGAATTTCAGACGAGTTTTGGATTTACCGGAATTTAAAAACTAGGCATCTCAATGTTTTGCCGGCAATCAACGGTGCCCTGGTGTTTGAAATTCATTCCTATGTTTTGCATCGTACCTAAGCATGCAGCCGAGGACACAGATTTGATTTTTCAACCAATTTATATGCACTGGAGCATGCGCATGTAGTTCAAATTTGAATTATGCACAAAAATGCATTGAAAACTTAGATAATGGAGAAAAATAACCAAACGAACCCCGAAAAAACACAAAAATTCACACAACACTCCTGTTGTTCTATGTTGACACGAGAAAAAAAATTGAAAGCAATAAGTGCAATGGATATCGCTTCGTCCACGAAGGAGGGACGTTCCCTACCGAAAACCATCATGCTTGTTGTGAGAAGCTCCGGTTTGTGAGAAGCATATGCCCAAACCTGCCCTAAATGGGACAAACTTTTTACCACGACATGTTGATACTGATCCATGATAGCATGCCAAGTTTCATGAATTCCACACGAGTTTTGGATTTACTAGAATTTAAAAACCAGGCATTTCAATGTTTTACCGGCAATCAACGGTGCCCTGGAGTTTGAAATTCATTCTCATTTCTTGCATGGGACCTAAGCATGCACCCAAGGACACATATTAGATTTTTCAACCAATTTATATGCACTAGAGCATGCACGTGTAGTTCGAATTTGAATTATGCACATAAATGCATCGAGAACTCAGATAATGCATAAAAATGTCCAAACGAACCCTGAAAAATTACAAAAATTCAAACAACACTCCTGCTGTTCTATGTTGACACAAGAAAAAAAACTTGAAATCAATACGAGGCAATGGATATCGTTTCGTCCCCAAAGGTGGGGCGTTCCCTACCAAAAACCATCATGCTTGTCGTGAGAAGCTCCGGTTTGTGAGAAGCATATACCCAAACCTGCCCCAAATGGAACAAAAAATTTTACCACGGCATGTTGATGCCGCTCCATGATAGCATGCCAAGTTTCACGAATTTCAGACGAGTTTTGGATTTACCGGAATTTAAATACCAGGCATCTCAATGTTTTGCCGGCAATCAATGGTGCCCTGTTGTTTGAAATTCATTCCTATTTTTTGCATGGTACCTAAGCATGCACCCAAGGACACAGATTTGATTTTTCAACCAATTTATATGCACTGGAGCATGCGCATGTAGTTCAAATTTGAAGTATGCACAAAAATGCATTGAAAACTTAGATAATGGAGAAAAATATCCAAACGAACCCCGAAAAATCACAAAAATTCACACAACACTCCTGTTGTTCTATGTTGACACGAGAAAAAATTGAAAGCAATAAGAGGCAATGGATATCGCTTCGTCCACGAAGGAGGGACATTCCCTACCAAAAACCATCATCCTGCCCCAAATGGGACAAACTTTTTACCACGACATGCATGTTGAAGTTGCTCCATGATAGCATGCCAAGTTTCATGAATTTCGGACAAGTTTTGGATTTACTAGAATTTAATAACCATGCATCTCAATGTTTTGCCGGCAATCAACGGCGCCCTGGTGTTTGAAATTCATTCCCATTTCTTGCATGGGACCTAAGCATACACCCAAGGAGACAGATTAGATTTTTCAACCAATTTATATGCACTGAAGCATGCTCGTGCAGTTCAAATTTGAATTATGCACATAAATACATCGAAAACTCAGATAATGCACAAAAATGTCCAAACGAACCCTAAAAAATCACAAAAATTCACACAACACTCCTTTTGTTCTATGTTGACACGAGAAATTTTTTTGAAAGCAATAAGAGCCAATGGATATCATTTCGTCCACGAAGGAGGGACGTTCCCTACCAAAAACCATCATGCTTGTTGTGAGAAGCATATACCCAAACCTGCCCCAAATGGGACAAACTTTTTACCACGACATGTTGACGCCGCTCCATGATAGCATGCCAAGTTTCATGAATTCCACACAAGTTTTGGATTTACTAGAATTTAAAAACCAGGCATTTCAATGTTTTGCCGGCAATCAACGGTGCCCTGGTGTTTGAAATTCATTCCCAATAAGAGGCAATGGATATCGTTTCGTCCCAAAAGGTGGGGCGTTCCCTATCGAAAACCATCTTGCTTGTTGTGAGAAGCTCCAGTTTGTGAGAAGCATATACCCAAACCTGCCCCAAATGGGACAAAAATTTTACCACGGCATGTTGATGTCGCTCCCTGATAGCATGCCAAGTTTCATGAATTTCAGACAAGTTTTGGATTTACTAGAATTTAATAACCAGGCATCTCAATGTTTTGCCGGCAATCAACAGCGCCCTTGTGTTTGAAATTCATTCCCATTTTTTGCATGTGACCTAAGCATGCACACAAGGACAGAGATTAGATTTTTCAACCAATTTATATGCACTGGAGCATGCGCGTGTAGTTCAAATTTGAATTATGCACATAAATGCATTGAAAACTCTGGTAATGCATAAAAATGTCCAAACGAACCCTAAAAATCACAAAAATTCAAACAACACTCCTGTTGTTCTATGTTGACACAAGAAAAAAAATTAAATCGATAAGAGGCAATGGATATCATTTCATCCCCACAGGTGGGGCGTTCCCTACCGAAAACCATCATGCTTGTTGTGAGAAGCTCCAGTTTGTGAGAAGCATATACCCAAACCTGCCCGAAATGGGACAAAAAAATTTACCACAGCATGTTGATGCCGCTCCATGATAACCTGCCCAGTTTCTCGAATTTCAGACGAGTTTTGGATTTATCGGAATTTAAAAACCAGGCATCTCAATGTTTTGCCGGCAGTCAACGGTGCCCTGTTGTTTGAAACTCATTCCCATTTCTTACATGGGACCTAAGCATGCACCCCAACGACACAGATTAGATTTTTCAACCAATTTATATGCACTGGAGCATGCGCATGTAGTTCAAATTTGAATTATGGACAAAAATGCATTGAAAACTTAGATAATGGAGAAAAATGTTCAAACGAACCCCGAAAAATCACAAAAATTCACACAACACTCCTGTTGTTCTATGTTGACACGAGAAAAAAATTTGAAAGTAATAAGAGGCAATGGATATAGCTTCGTCCACGAAGGAGGGACGTTCCCTACCAAAAACCATCATGCTTGTTGTGAGAAGCTCCGGTTTGTGAGAAGCATATACCAAACCTGCCCCAAATGGGACAAACTTTTTACCATGACATGTATGTTGATGCTGCTCTATGATAGCATGCCAAGTTTCATGAATTTCGGACGAGTTTTGGATTTACTAGAATTTAATAACCATGCATCTCAATGTTTTGCCGGCAATCAAGGGCGCCCTGGTGTTTGAAATTCATTCTCATTTCTTGCATGGGACCTAAGCATACACCCAAGGAGACAGATTACATTTTTCAACCAATTTATATGCACTGAAGCATGCGCGTGTAGTTCAAATTTGAATTATGCACATAAATACATCGAAAACTCAGACAATGCACAAAAATGTCCAAACGAACCCCGAAAAATCACAAAAATTCACACAACACTCCTTTTGTTCTATGTTGACACGAGAAATTTTTTTGAAAGCAATAAGAGCCAATGGATATCATTTCGTCAACGAAGGAGGGACATTCCCTACCGAAAACCATCAAGCTTGTTGTGAGAAGCATATACCCAAACCTGCCGCAAATGGGACAAACTTTTTACCACGACATGTTGATGCCGCTCCATGATAGCATGCCAAGTTTCATGAATTCCACACGAGTTTTGGATTTACTAGAATTTAAAAACCAGGCATTTCAATGTTTTGCCAGCAATCAACGGTGCCCTGGTGTTTGAAATTCATTCCCATTTCTTGCATGGGACCTAAGCATGCACCCAAGGACACAGATTTGATTTTTCAACCAATTTATATGCACTAGAGCATGCGCATGTAGTTCAAATTGGAATTATGCACATAAATGCATTGAAAACTCAGATAATGCATAAAAATGTCCAAATGAACCCCGAAAAATCCGAAAAATTCACACAACACTCATGTTGTTCTTTATTGACAAGAGAAAAAAAATTGAAAGCAATAAGAGGCAATGGATATCGTTTCGTCCCAAAAGGTGGGGCGTTCCCTATCGAAAACCATCATGCTTGTTGTGAGAAGCTCCAGTTTGTGAGAGGCATATACCGAAACCTGCCCCAAATGGGACAAAATTTTTACCACGGCATGTTGATGTCGCTCCCTGATAGCATGCCAAGTTTCATGAATTTCAGACAAGTTTTGGATTTACTAGAATTTAATAACCAGGCATCTCAATGTTTTGCCAGCAATCAACGGCGCCCTGGTGTTTGAAATTTATTCCCATTTCTTGCATGTGACCTAAGCATGCACCCAAGGACACAGATTAGATTTTTCAACCAATTTACATGCACTGGAGCATGCGCGTGTAGTTCAAATTTGAATTATGCACATAAATGCATTGAAAACTCAGGTAATGCATAAAAATGTCCAAACGAACCCTAAAAATCACAAAAATTCAAACAGCACTCCTGTTGTTCTATGTTGACACAAGAAAAAAAATTGAAATCAATAAGAGGCAATGGATATCGTTTCGTCCCCAAAGGTGGGGCATTCCCTACCGAAAACCATCATGCTTGTTGTGAGAAGCTCTAGTTTGTGAGAAGCATATACCCAAACCTGCCCCAAATGGGACAAAAAAATTACCACAGCATGTTGATGCCGCTCCATGATAACCTGCCCAGTTTCTCGAATTTCAGACCAGTTTTGGATTTATCGGAATTTAAAAACCAGGCATCTCAATGTTTTGCCGGTAGTTAACGGTGCCCTGCTATTTGAAACTCATTCCCATTTCTTGCATGGGACCTAAGCATGCACCCAACGACACAGATTTGATTTTTCAACCAATTTATATGCACTGGAGCATGCGCATGTATTTCAAATTTGAATTATGCACAAAAATGCATTGAAAACATAGATAATGGAGAAAAATGTCCAAACGAACCCCGAAAAATCACAAAAATTCACACAACACTCCTGTTGTTCTATGTTGACACGAGAAAAAAAATTGAAAGTAATAAGAGGCAATGGATATCACTTCGTCCACAAAGGAGGGACGTTCCCTACCGAAAACCATCATGCTTGTTCTGAGAAGCTCCGGTTTGTGAGAAGCGTATACCCAAACCTGCCCCAAATGGGACAAACTTTTTACCACGCCATGTTGATGCTGCTCTATGATTGCATACCAAATTTCATGGATTTACTAGAATTTAATAACCTAGCTTCTCAATGTTTTGCTGGCAATCAACAGCGCCCTGGTGTTTGAAATTCATTCCCATTTCTTGCATGGGACCTAAGCATGCACCCAACGACACAGATTAGATTTTCAACCAATTTATATGCACTAGATCATGCGCGTGTAGTTCAAATTTGAATTATGCACATAAATGCATTGAAAACTCAGATAATGCACAAAAATATCCAAACGAACCCCGAAAAATCACAAAAATTCAAACAACACTCCTGTTGTTTTATGTTGACATGAGAAAAAAATTTGAAAGCAATAAGAGGCAATGGATATCGCTTCATCCACGAAGGAGGGACGTTCCCTACCGAAAACCATCATGCTTGTTGTGAGAAGCTCCAGTTTATGTGAAGCATATACCTAAACATTCCCCAAATGGGACAAACTTATTACCACGGCATGTTGATGCTGCTCCATGATAGCATGCCAAGTTTCATGAATTCCACACGAGTTTTGGATTTACTAGAATTTAAAACCAGACATCTCAATGTTTTGCCGGCAATCAACGGTGCCTGGAGTTTGAAATTCATTCCCATTTCTTGCATGGGACCTAAGCATGCACCCAAGGACACATATTTGATTTTTCAACCAATTTATATGCACTGGAGTATGCACATGTAGTTCAAATTTGAATTATGCACATAAATGCATTAAAAACTCACATAATGCATAAAAATGTCCAAACGAACCCCGAAAAATCAAAAAAATACACACAACACTCCTGTTGTTCTATGTTGACATGAGAAAAAAATAATTGAAAGCAATAAGAGGCAATGGATATCGTTTCGTCCCCAAAGGTGGGGCGTTCCCTACCAAAAACCATCATGCTTGTTGTGAGAAGCTTCGGTTTGTGAGAAGCATTTACCCAAACCTGCCCCAAATGGGACAAAAATTTACCACAGCATGTTGATGCCGCTCGATGATAGCATGCCAAGTTTCATAAATTTCAGACGATTTTTGAATTTACTACAATTTAAAAACCAGGCATCTCATTGTTTTGCCGACAATCAATGGTGCCCTCGTGTTTGAAATTCATTCCCATTTCTTGTATGGGACCTAAGCATGCACCCAAGGACACAAATTTGATTTTTCAACCAATTTATATGCACTAGAGCATGCGCATGTAGTTCAAATTTGAATTATGCACAAAAATGCTTTGAAAACTCAGATAATGCATAAAATGACCAAATGAACCCCGAAAAATGACAAAAATTCACACAACACTCCTGTTGTTCTATGTTGACACGAGAAAAAAAATTGAAAGCAATAAGAGGCAATGGATATCGTTTCATCTCGAAAGGTGGGGCATTCCCTATCGAAAACCATCATGCTTGTTGTGAGAAGCTCCAGTTTGTGAGAAGCATATACCCAAACCTGCCCCAAATGGGGCAAAAAATTTACCACGGCATGTTGATACCACTCCATGATAGCATGCCAAGTTTCATGAATTTCAAACGAGTTTTGGTATTACTAGAATTTAAAAACCAGGCATCTCAATGTTTTGCGGCAATCAACGGTGCCCTGGTGTTTGAAATTCATTCCCATTTCCTGCATGGGACCTAGGCATGCACCCAAGGGCACATATTTGATTTTTTTTCAACCAATTTATATGCGCTGGAGCATGCGCATGTAGTTCACATTTGAATTATGCACATAAATGCACTGAAAACTCGGATAATGCATAAATTGTCCAAACGAACCATGAAAAATCACAAAAATACACACAACACTCCTGTTGTTCTATGTTGACACGAGAAAAAAATTTGAAAGCAATAAGAGGCAATGGATATCGTTTCTTCCCCAAAGGTGGGGTGTTCCCTACCGAAAACCATCATGCTTCTTGTGAGAAGCTCTAGTTTGTGAGAAGCATACACCCAAACCTGCCCCGAATGGGACAAAAAATTTACCACGACATGTTGATGCCGCTCCATGGTAGCATGCCAAGTTTCATGAATATCAGATGAGTTTTGGATTTACTAGAATTTAAAAACCAGGCATCTCAATGTTTGCAGCCGAGTGACGGTGGCAGGGTGTTTGACATTCATTCCCATTTCTTGCATGGGACCTAAGCATGCACCCAAGGACAAAGATTTGATTTTTCAACCACTTTATATGCACTGGAGCATGTTCATGGTGTTCAAATTTGAATTATGCACATAAATGCATTGAAAACTCACTTAATGCATAAAAATGTCCTAATGAACCTTGAATAATTCCATTTTTTACTACACACCTATAGTTGCATGTTCACTGCAGATAAAAGTTCTAAGAATTGAAACACCGTCCATGGCTATTGTGACCCCATTATGTAATTCATATCAAGACGAAAAATAGAGTAGATCCCACACAATTTATTATAACCAACCATTTGAGATGCAGCACAAAATATCTTCGGACCGTGTCTGAATAAGGGATCGTGTCTGATGACACTTTCCATGCCAGTTTATTCGCTGAAGTGATTCCTAATATTTGCCTTCCGCGAAAATATCTACCTCCCCGCCCCCTCCCCCTTACCAAAAGCCACATTTCCCCTGTTTCCGCCTTCCTTTCCACATTTAAACCTTCACTCCTTGCTTGCAGCACCGCTGCCTCCTCGTCGGCGACCCTCCTTCACATTGCTCGACCTCGCCTATCGAGGTTGGTAATCCACACCCGACCCCCATCCTCCTCCTCCTTCCACATCCCACATGCCCCGACCGCCGATGTGAGCGCGACACCTTCCACCCAAATCAGCGACCCCTCCACCAAATAAGCGTCGGCCTAAGCCATGGTGCACACAGTATAGCTAGGACCTCAAGGAGCATTTGGCAACGGAGAAGCAAATCGTGGCCGCACGCGTGGATGAGGTCACGATGGCTGCCATTCGTGCTGAACCCCAGATCTTGGAGGAGCACCTCACCGTCGAGGCCACCGTTGACACCTCGCGCGCCGATGCCGCGGCGCAGTTGGATACTTTAAACGACAGTTCGTAGCGTTTTCTCGATGCCACCGTCGGTGCCTTCGATGAAGACTGCGAGGTGTTTTCTCAGCGTGCACGTGCTTACCTCATCTCGAGAGCCAGCGGGTTGGTGCCTGGAGCGGCTCAGGCAACTCACCACTACAACGAGGGCACCCATGATGCAGAGGCCTCTCCCTCTTCCATGTCCAACGAGCCAATCATCATCGATATCTCCGACAATGAGGAGTAGCTTGTCTTATTAGCTCACTATAAGGACCCATGTTCAGTTTGCTAGCTATTGCATTTCCTTAACAAATTCTACTGAATTGTGGTATCTACATTTACCATACATTCTTCTGTTATAGTGTATATGTTCTACATGTCGTGCAATGTGGTGTTTAATTAACTGCTTGGTTCAATTCTGCAAATGTGATGTTCAATTCTTCAGGGTGCAATATTTCCAAGTTGTTAAGCATGCTCGGTTTGGTTAACTGTCTGATCTTCTATTAGGAGTATGTTATATTGTTCAATTGGTGTTTAGTTAACTGATTGGTTCATTTGTTGTGGCTTGGTTCACTTGTTGTGGTGATTAGTTAACTGCTTGGTTCAATTCTACAATGCGATGTTCAATTGTTGTGGCTGCATTATGTTATTGTATACCATGTGAGGAATAAATCAAATTTGGATGTACTAAATACATGAGAAACAAATACAATTGCTATATTTCCAAGTTGTTAAGCATGCTTGGTTTGGTTAACTCTCTGATCTTCTATTAGGAGTATGTTATATTGTGCAATGTGGTGCTCACTTAACGTTTGGTTCATTTGTTGTGGTGTTTAGTTAACTGCTTGGTTCAATTCTGCAATGCGATGTTCAATTACTATGGTTACATTCTCTTATTGTATACCATGTGAGGAATAAATCAAATTTGGATGTACTAAATACATGAGAAACAAATACAATTGCTATATTTCCAAGTTGTTAAGCATGCTTGGTTTGGTCAACTGTCTGATCTTCTATTAGGAGTATGTTATATTGTGCAATGTGGTGCTCAGTTAACGTTTGGTTCATTTGTTGTGGTGTTTAGTAAACTTCTTGGTTCAATTCTACAATGCGATGTTCAATTGTTGTGGCTGCATTCTGTTATTGTATACCATGTGAGGAATAAATCGAATTGGGCTGCACTTAATACATGAGAAACATATACAAGTGCTATATTTCCTAGTTCTTAATCATGCTTGGTTTGGATGGGTTTTCCATGTGGCTTGAATTGATATGATGAATCTGCAATGTGCTTATTTATCATCAATATATTTTACTGATAGCATGCGAACCCTTACTTAACCTGATTACTAACTAGCTTATATGTGTTGCAGGGAAACAATGGGAAGCACTGATGTTTACAAGATGGTACTAACTATTATACCTTGCCTTTTTGTATTCCTTTTCCCCATTTCCAATATAGAGAAGATATTTATGCACATCCTTGTTTTCAGGCTTCACTGATGATTACCTCTCAAACCACCTCCGTGGTCAGGAGGCGAGGAAAGTTTTCATACAACACCCACGGTTCAATATTGAAGTGTTCCTAAAGAGGTTGAAGGATGGATGGTAAATCATCCACAGGCACTGGCCTAAAGTTGCAAAGACCTTCAACATGAATGAAGGCTCAATATTCGCCTTCCACTTCGGTAGTTTTCCAGATGAGATGCATCTCTCTATGTACCGTCTATGATGCTAATTTTGAAAGGTTCTAGATGTTGCATGTGAAACTTGCTGGTGGTGCAGTTGTGTAATGGGGTAGTTGAGTGCTGAAGCTATATCATGTTGTGCTCCGATGTATTTCAATTATGAAATCCTGCTTCCTTAATATGGAAATGGAATATATTATGTGCTTAATATGAATGTCAATTAGATTAGTAAATGGATTATTAATAATAGGGTAATTAGCCCGCTAATTGGCCAATTAGCTTGCTAATTGGGTTTTCCTATTGCAAACGGTTAACGAGAAACCACCATGGGCAATGACCTCAGGCAACGCACACAGTTTCTAGGAATAAACCATGTTGGATCAATGAACAATCACACACGACATTCTCTTCAAAACTGTTTGCATTACACCACCTTGTGCAAACGTTTTCCTTGTAGTGACTGTGTGGGATGTATATACGAACGGAAACATTTAGTGGTGACTGACTGTGTGGGATGTACTTACGTCTGGAAATGATTTCGCATTTATAATTGTATTTTTTAGCACTACTGTACATATTTCTGTATTTGAGTGCTCGCCGGTCGCACACTACCTCATTTTGCCGAGCGTGTGTGCCAGGAAGGCATATCCCCAACGGTTTCTGGGTCGTGTGGGAAGGACCCCCCTATCGCCCACACTCACTTGGCGACGGTTCCGAATGCCGTCGCAGAAAGGGGTTAAAACCGTTTGTTTAGGACCAACGCGTACCAGTGGAAGAATCACTCCAAAGTTCTAGTAGAGAACATAAGACATAATTGTTTGTAGGGTACGAAACCACCTCAAAGCTATTCTTTCCGATCAATCTATTCTAGAGTTCGTACTAAAATAACACGAGGCTATTCTTTCTGATTGATCTGACCAAGAGTTCGTACTAAAATAACACCAAAGCAAATTCAGTTTCATAATATTCAATCCAACACAAAGAACTTCAAAGAGCGCCCCAAGATTTCTACCGGAGAAACAAAGACAAGAACGTGCATCAACCCCTATGCATAGATTACCCCAATGTCACCTCGGGAGTCTGCGAGTTGAGTGCCAAAACATATATCAAGTGAATCAATACGATACCCCCATTGTCACCATGGGTACTCAATTGCAAGACATATATCAAGTGTTCTCAAATCCATTAAAGTATTCAATCTGATAACAACGAAATCTCAAAGGGAAAAACTCAATTCATCACAACAAGATAGAGAGGGGAAAACATCGTATGATCTGACTATATTAAAAAAGCCCGTGATACATCAAGCTCATGACATTTCAAGAACACGAGAGAGAGAGAGAGATTAAACACATAGCTACTGGTACAAACCCTCAGCCCCGAGGGTGGACTACTCCCTCCTCATCGTGGTGGCCGCCAGGATGATGAAGATGGCCACCAGAGATGATTCCCGCCCTCTGGCAGGGTGCCGGAAAGGGTCTAGATTGGTTTTCGGAGGCTATAGAGCCTTGCGGCGGTGGAACTTCTGATCTAGGTTAACCCCTAGGATTTTTGGAATATTTGTGAATTTATAGGGTAAAGAGGGGGCGCGGGAGGCCATCGAGGTGGGCACAACCCACCTGGGAGCGCTTGGCCCCCAGGAGCGCCCTGGTGGGTTGTGCCCCCCTCGGGGCACCCTCCAGGTGCTGCCCTGGCCCATTGGTGGTCTTCTAGTCCATAAAAAACCACAAAAGGTTTCGCGGTGTTTGGACTTCGTTTGATATTGATTTCCTGCGATGTAAAAAACATGCAAAAAACAGCAACTGGCACTTGGCACTATGTCAATAGGTTAGTACCAAAAAATGGTATGAAATGACTATAAAATGATTATAAAACATCCAAGAATGATAATATAACAACATTGAACAATCAAAAATTATAGATACGTTGGAGATGTATCAAGATGGCACGATCTTGATGTATCATGGGCTTTGTTAATATAGTTGGGTAATATGGTGTTTTCCCTCTCTATCTTGTTGTGATGAATTGAGTTTTTCCTTTGAGATTTTGTTCTTATCAGATTGAATACTTTTATGGATTCAAGAACACTTGATGTATGTCTTGCTATGAATAACCGTGGTGATAATGGGGTATCATATTGATTCACTTGATATGTGTTTTGGCACTCAACTCGCGGATTCCCGAGGTGACATTGGAGTAATATATGCATAGGGGTTGATGCACGTTCTCGTATTTGTTTCTCTGGTAGAAATCTTGGGTCACTGTTTGAGATTCTTTCTGTTGGATTGAGTATTATGAATCTGAAATTGTTTGATGCATATCGTATAATCAATTCATGGATACTCGCGGTGACATTGGAGTATCTAGGTGACATTAGAGTTAGTTGATGTGTATCATATGGTGTTATTTTAGTACGAACTCTTAGATAGATCGATCAGAAAGAATAGCTTGGTGTTATTTTAGTATGAACTCTAGGATAGATTGATCGGAAAGAATAGCTTTGAGGTGGTTTCGTACCCTACTAAAAATTTCTTCTTATGTTCTCCGCTAGATAGGAACTTTGGAGTGATTCTTCATCGCACGTTGAGGGATTGTTATATGATCCAATTATATTAGCATTATTGAGAGCTTGCACTAACAAAATTACGGACCCTAGGCATCATTTTCCATCATTGCAATACCGTTTGTGCTCACTTTTGTGACTTGCTACCTTGCTGTATTTTATTGTTCCTATTACAAAAATCAATATCTACTATCATTATTACACTTGTAGCACCATCTCTTCGCCGAACTAGTGCACCTATACAATTTACCATTTTATTTGGTGTGTTGGGGACACAAGAGACTTTTTATTATTTGGTTGCAGGGTTGTTTGAGAGAGACCATCTTCATCCTATGCCTCACACGGATTGATAAACCTTAGGTCATCTACTTGAGCGAAATTTTCTACTGTCCTACAAAACTCCGCGCTTGGAGGCCCAACACGAGTCTACAAGAACAAGTTGTGTAGTAGACATCATTATATCGCTGCATAGAGGGGGGAGAGTTGGTGATGACAGCGACGAAGTTGTTGTTGTAGATCACCGTCACGATGATTACCCCGGCGCCACCGGGAGAGAGGGGGAGAGAGCCCCCTCCTCCTTCTTCTTCCTTGGCCTCCCCCTTGATGGGAGGAGAGTTCCCCCTTTGGTCCATGGCCACCATGGTGGCGGAGGGGTTGGATCCCCTCCGAGATTGGATCTCTCTCTCTCTATCTCTATCTCTGTTCTCTTCTGTTTTGTGTTCCTGTTTTCTGGCCTTTCACCGTTTCTTAAATTCCTGAAGATCCGTAACTCTGATTAGGCTGAAATTTCAACACTATTTTTTCCAGATTATCTTTCTTGCGGTGAAAGAAGGGGGTCAACTGACTTATGAGGTGCTCAGTAGATACCATGGCGTGCCCGACCCACTAGGCGCGCCTTGATGCCTAGTGATCCCCTCGAGCACCGTCTTGCATTGATCCTTCTTCCATAAATTCACATATATTGCAAAATAAATCTCCATAAATTTTTATTGCGTTTGGACTTTGTTTGATATGGATATTCTGCGAAACAAAAAAATATGCAACAAACAGGAACTGGCACTGGGCACTAGATCAATATGTTAGTCCCAAAAATAATATAAAATGTGGACAAAAGTATATAAAAGTTGTAGAATATTGGCATGAAACAATCAAAAATTATAGATACGATAGAGACGTATCAAGCAGCAAACATTGACGTTGGTTATTCGCCCAACCTAGGGGAAATACTTTTAGTACACCTCGCACATCAAGCAAATTAGGCACAAGGAGAAATCGGGTGTGGAGGAGTGATCGGGTGTGGAGGAGTGATCACCATGTTCAAAAACTCCCTTGGCGTCAACTACAATCACCTTCGTCCCATTGTCAGTAACAACCTTGTTAATATTCGTGTTCTTACTAGAGCTGGAATGGTAGTAGTTAGCCATGGTCGTCATTGCATAAGAATTCCTGGAGTGGCATACTTCTTGCCCACTCCTATGCCTAATCATTTCTCCATAGAACATGGACAATTGCATTATGTTGCATAGGAAGAAGATGAAACTTTTGACCAAGGAGGCACAGAACCTGAACATGTAGATGAAGAAGAACTCGCCACCGACGAAGAAAAGGAGTAGCCCCAAGAGCAGCCACATCAAGAAGCCTACACCACCCATGCGGACCTATGGATCCTCCAGTGCTCTATTGATGATATGAGCAACCTCGCCATGTCCCTTCGAGGCACGTCTGCCTACATGAACATGAAATTATCCAACTGGAGCCAAGGATGGGCTCCTGACCAACCGCCACAATGATTTCACCGGTTTGGGCTTGCAAAAGCTTAATCTTGGGGGAGGTCATCACTGATACGTCTCCAACGTATATATAATTTGTGATTGCTCCATGCTATATTATCTACTGTTTTGGATGTTTATGGGCTTTATTATACACTTTTATATCATTTTTGGGACTAACCTATTAACCCAGAGCCCAGTGCCAGTTTCTGTTTTTCCTTGTTTTAGAGTATCGGAGAAAAGGAAAATCAAACGGAGTCCAATTGACCTGAAACTTCACGGGACTCATTTTTGGAAGGAAAGCAACCTGATGGACTTGGAGTGCACGTCAGGAAAGAAACGAGGGCGACACGAGGTAGGGGGCGCGCCCTCCACCCTTGTGGGCCCCTCGTGCCCCCCTGACGTACTTCTTCCTCCTATATATCTCCATATACCCTAAAACGATTGGGGAGCACAATAGATCGGGAGTTCCGCCGCCAGAAGCCTCCGTAGCCACCGAAAGCCAATCTAGACCCGTTCCGGCACCCTACCAGAGGGGGCAATCCCTCTCCGATGGCCATCTTCATCATCCCGGTGCTCTCCATGACGAGGACGGAGTAGTTCTCCCTTAGGGCTGAGCGTATGTACCAGTAGCTATGTGTTTGATCTCTCTCTCTCTCTCTCTCTCTCTCTCGTGTTCTTGAGGTGGTACGATCTTGATGTATCGCGAGCTTTCCTATTATAGTTGGATCTTATGATGTTTTCTCCCCCCTCTACTCTCTTGTAATGGATTTAGTTTGTATCGCGAGCCATGCGTATCTGTGGTGACAATGGGATACCACGTGATTCACTTGATGTATGTTTTGGTGATCAACTTGTGGGTACCGCCCATGAACCTATGCATAGGGGTTGGCACATGTTTTCGTCGTGATTCTCCGATAGAAACTTTGGGGCACTCTTTGAAGTTCTTTGTGTTGGTTGAATAGATGAATCTAAGATTGTGTGATGCATATCGTATAATCATACCCACGGATACTTGAGGTGACATTGGAGTATCTAGGTGACATTAGGGTTTTGGTTGATTTGTGTGTTAAGGTGTTATTCTAGTACGAACTCTAGGGCTGTTTGTGACACTTATAGGAATAGCCTAATGGATTGATTGGAAAGAATAACTTTGAGGTGGTTTTGTACCCCACCATAATCTCTTTGTTTGTTCTCCGCTATTAGTGACTTTGGAGTGACTCTTTGTTGCATGTTGAGGGATAGTTATGTGATCCAATTATGTTATTATTGTTGAGAGGACTTGCACTAGTGAAAGTATGAACCCTATGCCTTGTTTCAACGCATTGCAATACCATTTACGCTCACTTTTATCATTAGTTACCTTGCTGTTTTTATATTTTCAAATTACAAAAACCTTTATCTACTATCCATATACCACTTGTTTCACCATCTCTTCGCCGAACTAGTGCACCTATACAATTTACCATTGTATTGGGTGTGTTGGGGGCACAAGACACTCTTTGTTATTTGGTTACAGGGTTGCTTGAGAGAGACCATCTTCATCCTACGCCTCCTACGGATTGATAAACCTTAGGTCATCCACTTGAGGGAAATTTGCTACTGTCCTACAAACCTCTGCACTTGGAGGCCCAACAACGTCTACAAGAAGAAGGTTGTCTAGTAGACATCAAGCTCTTTTGTGGCGCCGTTGCCAGGGAGGTGAGTGCTTGAAGGTATATCTTTATATCTTGCAATCGAATCTTTTTGTTTCTTGTTTTATCACTAGTTTAGTTTATAAAAGAAAACTATATAAAAATGGAATTGAGTCTACCTCATACACTTCATCTTTTTAATATCTTTCGTGAGTATGATGGAAAGGAAAATTGTGCTCAAATGGTAGAAGAAGAATTACATAGAATTCTTGGCACTAAATATTTGAATGATGAGCATGATTGCAATGTTGTTAGTATGAATTCCTTGAATATCCATGATGCTAATGATATGCAAAGCCACAAGCTTGGGGAAGCTATGTTTGATGAAGATGATATTTTTTGTCCCCGAAGCTTTGATGAGAAAATTTATTATGATGAAAGCATGCCTCCTATTTATGATGATTATACTGATGAAAGTGGAGTTGGATAGGTCATGACTTTATTTTGTGATGAATCCACTATTTCGGAAGAGGTCCCAATTGATTATGAGAACAAAGTTGCTATCTATGATGATTATTGTGATGACTTGTATGCTATAAAGAATAATGATATCCATGAAACTTGTCATCATGATTTTAGTTTTCAACTGGATTATGCCTCACATGATAATTATTTTGTTGAGTTTGCTCCCACTATTATTCATGAGAAGAATTTTGCTTGTGTGGAGAGTAATAAAATTTCTATGCTTGTAGATCATGAAAAGAATGCTTTATGTGATGGTTATATTGTTGAATTCATTCATGATGCTACTGAAAATTATTATGAGGGAGGAATATATGCTTGTAGTAATTGCAATAATATCAAGTTTCCTCTCTATATGATTAAATTTTTGAAGTTATGCTTGTTTTACCATCCTATGCAAGTTGATTCTTGTTCCCACAAGTTGTTTGCTCACAAAACCCCTATGCATAGGAAGTGGGTTAGACTTAAATGTGCTAGTCATTGTAACACCCTGAGACCGATGTGTCAGGTGTCCTCCAGTTATTCGTTGTTGTTGCCTTGTCATTGCTTGCGTGTCATGCATTGCATATCATGTCATCATGTGCATTTCATTTGCATACATGTTTGTCTCATGCATCCGAGCATTTCCCCGTTGTCCGTTTTGCAATCCAGCGCTCCTATGTCACCCGGTGTCCCTTTCTACCTCTTTTCCTGTGCGGGAGTTAAACGTTCTCGGATTGGACCGAGACTTGCCATGCGGCCTTGGTTCACTACCGATAGACCGCCTGTCAAGTTTTGTGCCATTTGGACTTTGTTTGATACTCCAATGGTTAACCGAGGGAGCGAAAAGGCCTTGTGTGAGTTGCATCCCAACACCCCTCCAAAGTGTCCCAAAAACCCACCTAAGACCTCTCCATCATCTCGGCCGTTCGATCACGATCGCGTGGCCGAAAACCGCACCTCATTTGGACTCTCCTAGCTCCCTCTACCTATATATTGTGCTCTCCTCCGAAATTTCTGCGTAGTCTAACCCTAGCGTCTTCCTCCTCGCACCACCGGACATGTCTGTCCCGCCGCTGGACGTGTCCGCCGCCGCCGCCACGTTGCTCCAGCCTATGGGAGCCTTCCACGTCATCGCCGCCGCCCCCACGCCCAATCCTGCAGCGCCACGCGTCCCAGCCAGCTCCCACCGCCGCTGCGGCCCGCGGAGCCCATCCAGGGCCCGTGCGGGGCCAGATCCGCGCCGCCGCCTCCCGCTCTCCTCGCAGTGCCGCGCCTCACTGGCTCAGTCCCGCCGCCGGTGACCGGACCTCGCCGGAGTTGAGTGCCCCGCTGCCTCGTGCCCCCTGTGGCCAGATCCGGATCTGGTGCAAGAGCACCGCCTCGGCGCCTCCCCACGCCGGCAGCCTTGCAGCGCCGCCTCCCCTGCCTCCCGCTCATGCTTGCGCGCGAGGAGGACGAAGCGCCACACCCGCCTGGGCCTTCCCTGCCTAGCGGGCCTCATGGGCCACGACTCCGGCCCAGCCGCGCCGGGCTCACCCCTCCACGTCCTGGGCTGAGCCCATGGTGAGCCCGCATCTATCCTCTGCCCCGTGCGACTGTTGCTATTCTACGCTCAGGTGTTTTGTTTTCACTAAGTCCTGAGATTCCAGATTCATGTGCCTCTGTTCATAACATCATAACTTCATCACCGTTGCTCCAATTCGTGTGTGTAGAATATCAAAATGTCCGTCTCGACAAGTACATCATTTCATCTCATTACCCCATTTTCATTTGAGCTCATCTTGATGCCCGAAATGCTGTTGGAAGGGGGCTATGTGATGATTGTTTCAGGTCTGTTTCAGCAAATGCACTTTTGTCATTTTTGCCATGATTAATGTGTGCATGCTATGACCCTGAGCTCTATATGTGTTTTGTAGAATGTCATGCCATCTTTACAGGGGTGTATGCCATGTATTTTTGTGATCTTTGTGGTGACTAGCACAAGCATGCAAAGTAGCTTACTCGATGATGCTGATTTCAGGGACTTAGAATTTCACTAAGTCCTTGCCTGTCCTTATTTTTATGCCATATGTTCATGTTTTTTCCTAGTGATCCGTGCCTCTTTTGAGGATGATCAGTAAGGATGTTTTGTTAATATTGTGGTGCTCTATCCATCCATGCATGCTATGTTGTTGTTCTTGCCATGTCTAGCTTCTATGCCGTGTATATTTGCCGGGTGTATGCTTAGTTTGTCATGCCATGCTTTGTAGTGAGTGCACCGAGCTCGTAAACATGCCTACTCATTAACTGTTTTGCCATGCTCCAGTTTTTCACAAAGTCTGAATCTGTTTATGTTTTTGCTATGTTCACATGCTCGCAATTGTATTTTCTGATCCCTTTTGGCTCATGGTCATTAAGGGACTTTTGTTATATGCTTTGGGTAGCTTCATGCCATGCCTTGCTTTGCCATGATATGTTCATGTAGCATGTAGTTTTCATGCTCTAAACATTGCTTCCTGATGATAAATTCCTGACATGCTGTTAATTTCACTAAGTCTGAAACCTGTTATCTTTTGCACTTTTGTCATGCTTGTTTGAGCTTGCTATTTAGTGAATTAGCCATAGCTCATTGTTCATATTTTGTCTAGCATCATGAGTGGATCCCTGCCATGTATTTTGTTGTCATGTTTGAGTGCAGTAGCATATTTATCTTGATGCATTTAGTTGGCTACTTGTTGTTTATCGCAGACCGGTGCCATATTTGTTTTGCTTGCCATTTCCAAACCGTGCATCCGATTCCGGTGATCTTTATATCGATTTTGACCGAAATCAACTCCTCTTTCAAGTGGCACTCTTGGATTTCCATGTTTAGGCCAGGTTCAATCATTCCTTTCCAAATTATGCATATGCACCGCATACCGCATCCCGCATATCATACCATGTTCATGTGTTGGTTGTTTACTATGTTGTGTGCTTCTTTCCGGTGTCGCTTCTTCAGGTTGGTTCCGATAATGTCGCGTTTGTGAGGACCCGTTCGACTACGTCCGTTTGTCTTCTTCATGGACTCATTCTTCTTCCTTGCGGGATTTCAGGCAAGATGACCATACCCTCGAAATCACTTCTATCTTTGCTTGCTAGTTGCTCGCTCTTTTGCTATGCCTATGCCGTGATACCTACCACTTGCTTATCATGCCTCCCATATTGTTTTACCAAGCCTCTAACCCAGCTTGTCCTAGCAAACCGTTGTTTGGCTATGTTACCTCTTTGCTCAGCCCCTCTTATAGCGTTGTTAGTTGCAGGTGAAGATTGGAGTTTGTTCCATGTTGGAACATGGATATTTTGTTGGGATATCACAATATCTCTTATTTAATTAATGCATCTATATACTTGGTAAAGGGTGGAAGGCTCGGCCTTATGCCTGGTGTTTTTTTCCACTCTTGCCGCCCTAGTTTCCGTCATATTGGTGTTATGTTCCCGGATTTTGCGTTCCTTACACGGTTGGGTTATAATGGGAACCCTTTGACAGTTCGCCTTGAATAAAAATCCTCCAGCAAGGCCCAACCTTGGTTTTACCATTCACCACCTAGCCTTTTTTCTTTTGGGTTAGGCCAGCCCAAGGGTCATCTTTATTTTAACACCCCCCCCCCCCGGGGCCAGTGCTTGTCTAAGTGTTGGTCCAAACTAGAGCCCCTTGCAGCGCCACCTCGGGGAAACTCGAGGGCTGGTTTTAGTTGTATGGATTGCTTATCCGGTGTGCCCTGAGAACGAGATATGTGCAGCTCCTATCGGGATGTCGGCGCATCGGGCGGTCTTGCTGGACTTGTTTTACCATTGTCAAGGATGTCTTGTAACCGGGAAGCCGAGTCTGATCGGATTGTCTTGGGAGAAGGAATATCCTTCGTTGACCATGAGAGCTTGTGATGGGCTAAGTTGGGACACCCCTGCAGGGTTTTGAACTTTCGAAAGCCGTGCCCGCGGTTATGGGCAGATGGGAATTTGTTAATGTCCGGTTGTAGAAAACCTGAAGTTGATCTTAATTAAAATACATCAACCGCGTGTGTAGCCGTGATGGTCTCTTCTCGGCGGGGTCCGGGAAGTGAACACGGTGTTGGAGTTATGCTTGACGTAGGTTGTTCTAGGATCACTTCTTGATCATAGTTGTTCGATCGTGCTTTTGCCTTCTCTTCTCGCTCTCTTTTGCGTAAGGTAGCCACCATATATGCTAGTCGCTTGCTGCAGCTCCACCTCATACTCTTTTACCCTACCTATAAACTTAAATAGTCTTGATCGCAAGGGTGTGAGATTGTTGAGTCCCCGTGACTCACAGATACTTCCAAAACCAGTTTGCAGGTGCCGATGATACCGTGCAGGTGATGCAACCGAGCTCAAGGAGGAGCTCGATGAAGATCGTGTTCGTTATGTTGTTTCCGTTTCCAGTTGATCAGTAGTGGAGCCCAGTTGGGATGATCGGGGATCTGTGTAGCATTTGGGGTAGTCTTTTTTTTATTTTGGTTCCATAGTCGGACCTTGATTGTATCTGGATGATATAATGCTTTATTCATGTATTGTGTGAAGTGGCGATTGTAAGCCAACTATGTATCTCTTTCCCTTATGTATTACATGGGTTGTGTGAAGATTTCCTCACTTGCGACATTGCTTCAATGCGGTTATGCCTCTAATTCGTGCTTCGACACGTGGGAGATATAGCTGCATCGAGGGTGTTACAGTCATATTCTTCAAGATGCTCTCTTTATGTTACAATTCTTATCTTTTATGTGAGCATTGTTGAAATCATCATGCCTAGCTAGGGGCATTAAACGATAGCGCTTATTGGGAGGCAACCCAATTTTATTTTTGTTCCTTTAATTTTGCTCCTGTTTAGTAATAAATAATTTATCTAGCCTCTGTTATTATTGAGTTTTTATGTTTTAATTAGTGTTTGTGCCAAGTAGAACTGTTGGGAAGACTTGGGGAAAGTCTTGTTGATCTTGCTGCAAAAACAGAAACTTTAGATCTCATGAGAATTGCTGCCATTTTTATTTGGAAAGTTCTATTTAGTTAATTATTTTTGCCGATTATCAATAGATAAATTCCTCACATCCAGCAATTTATTTTAGAATTTTTGGGGTTCCAGATCTTGCGTTAGATACAGATTACTACAGACTGTTCTGTTTTTGACATATTCTGTTTTTCGTGTGTTGTTCGCTTATTTTGATGAATCTATGGCTAGTAAAATAGTTTATAAACCATAGAAAAGTTGGAATATAGTAGGTTTCACACCAATATAAATAAAGAATTAGGTCATTACAGCAACTTGAAGTGGTCTTTTGTTTTCTTTCGCTAACGGAGCTCACGAGATTTTCTACTTTAAGTTTTGTATTGTGAAGTTTTCAAGTTTTGGGTAAAGATTTGATGGATTATGGAACAAGGAGTGGCAAGAACCTAAGCTTTGGGATTCCCATGGCACCTCCAATATAATCTAAGGACACCTAAAAGCGAAAGCTTGGGGATGCCCCGGAAGGCATCCCCTCTTTCGTCTACTTCTATCGGTAACTTTACTTGGAGCTATATTTTTATTTACCACATGATATGTGTTTTACTTGGAGCGTCAATTTATTTTGTTAAGATTTTCTTGCTATTATTTAGAACAATGTTTTGCATCTTTTATTTCAATAAAAGTGGCATTGATAGCCTTTACTATGCCTATTTTACAAGTCCACATGTTGCTGTTTGAAAACAGAAAGTTTACCGATGTTGCAATAATTCCCTAGAAAATTCAGAATGTGATAAAATGTTGAAACCTTTTGAATATTAAGCTCTGATAAATTTACGACAGTTGGAATTTTCTTTCATGATTTTTGGAGCTAGGGAAGTATGTATGTTGCTGCATTCTTTACAGACTGTCCTGTTTAGACAGATTGCTGATATGTTTGCATTGTTTGCATATGTTTGCTTCTTTAATGATTATATTTGAGGATAGGACTATTATATATGCAGAGGCATTAGTATGCAATGTTGAATAATAATTTTAGTGATTTTCTACAGGAGAGTACGATAAGGATTTTGCAATGATTTATACTAACTTATCTCACGAGTCCTTGTTGAGTTTTGTGTGGATGAAGCTTTTGAGATTTAGGGAGACCATGATATGAGAGGAATTAAGGAGACACAAAAGCTCAAGCTTGGTGATGCCCAAAGCATCCCAAGATAATATTTCAAGAAGTCTCAAGCATCTAAGCTTGGGGATGCCCCGGTTGTCATCCCACCTTTCTTCTTCAACAACTATCGGTTAGTTTCGGTTGATCCTAAGTTTTTGCTTCTTCACATGATGTTTGCCATTCTTAGAATGCCATTTTCTTTTGTTTTGCTTGCTGTTTGAATAAATTATCAAGATCCTAAATTATTAAATGTTAGAGAGTCTTCGCATAGTTGCATAATTATTTGACTACTCATTGATCTTCACTTATATCTTTCGGAGTAGTTTGTCATTTGCTCTAGTGCTTCACTTATATCTTTTAGAGCATGGTGGTAGTTTTATTTTGAAGAAATAGATGAACTCTGATGCTTCACTTAGATTATTTTGAGAGTCTTAATAGCATGGTAATTTTCTTAAAATCCTAATATGCTAGGTATTCAAGAATAATAAAATTCTCTTATGAGTGTGTTGAATACTATGAGAAGTTTGATACTTGATAATTGTTTTGAGATGTGGAGATGGTGATATTAGAGTCATGCTAGCTGAGTAGTTGTGAATTTGAAGAAATACTTGTGTTGAAGTTTGTGATTCCCGTAGCATGCACGTATGGTGAACCGTTATGTGATGAAGTCGGAGCATGATTTATTTATTGATTGTCTTCCTTATGAGTGGCGATCGGGGATGAGCGATGGTCTTTTCCTACCAATCTATCCCCCTAGGAGCATGCGCGTAATACTTTGCTTTGATAACTTGTAGATTTTCGCAATATGTATATGAGTTCTTTATGACTAATGTTGAGTCCATGGATCATACACACTCTCACCCTTCCACCATTGCTAGCCTCTCTAATACCGCGCACCTTTCGTCGGTATCATACACCCACCATATACCTTCCTCAAAACAGCCACCATACCTACCTATCATGGCATTTCCATAGCCATTCCGAGATATATTGCCATGCAAATTTCCACCCTTCCGTTATTATGACACGCTTCACCATTGTCATATTGCTTTGCATGATCATGTAGTTGACATTGCATTTGTGGCAAAGCCACCATTCATAACTCTTTCATACTTGTCACTCATGAGTCATTGCATATCCCGGTACACCGCCGGAGGCATTCATATAGAGTCATACTTTGTTCTAGTATTGAGTTGTATCATTGAGTTGTAAATAAATAAAAGTGTGATGATCATCATCAATAGAGCATTGTCCCAAATAAAAAAAAGAGAAAGGCCAAATAAAAAAAGAGAAGGGACAATGCTACTATCCTTTTACAACACTTGTGCTTCAAAGTAGCACCATGATCTTCATAGTAGACAGTCTCTTGTTTTGTCACTTTCATATACTAGTGGGAATCTTTCATTATAGAACTTGGCTTGTATATTCCAATGATGGGCTTCCTCAAAATGCCCTAGGTCTTCATGAGCAAGCGAGTTGGATGCACACCCACTTAGTTTCTTTTTAAGCTTTCACATACTTATAGCTCTAGTGCATCTGTTGCATGGCAATCCCTACTCACTCACATTGATATCTATTGATGGGCATCTCCATAGCCCGTTGATATGCCTAGTTGATGTGAGACTATCTTCTCCTTTTTTGTCTTCTCCACAACCACCACTCTATTCCACCTATAGTGTTATGTCCATGGCTCACGCTCATGTATTGCGTGAAGATTGAAAAAGTTTTGAGAATGTCAAAAGTATGAAACAATTGCTTGGCTTGTCATCGGGGTTGTGCATGATTTAAATATTTTGTGTGGTGAAGATAGAGCATAGCCAGACTATATGATTTTGTAGGGATAACATTCTTTAGCCATGTTATTTTGAGAAGACATGATTGCTTTGTTAGTATGCTTGAAGTATTATTATTTTTATGTCAATATGAACTTTTATCTTGAATCTTTCAGATCTGAATATTCATGCCACAATTAAGAAGAATTACATTGAAATTATGCCAAGTATCACTCCGCATCAAAAATTCTGTTTTATCATTTACCTACTCGAGGACGAGCAAGAATTAAGCTTGGGGATGCTTGATACGTATCCAACGTATCTATAATTTTTGATTGCCCCATGCTATATTATCTACTGTTTTGGATATTTATGGGCTTTATTAGACACTTTTATATCATTTTTGGGACTAACCTATTAACCCATAGCCCAGTGCCAGTTTCTGTTTTTTCCTTGTTTTAGAGTATCACAGAAAAGGAAAATCAAACGGAGTCCAATTGACCTGAAACTTCACAGAACTCATTTTTGGAAGGAAAGCAACCTGATGCACTTGGAGTGCACGTTAGGAAAGAAACGAGGGCGCCACGAGGTAGGGGGCGCGCCCTCCACCCTCGTGGGCCCCTCATGCCCCCTGACTTACTTCTTCCTCCTATATATCTCCATATACCCTAAAACAATCGGGGAGCACAATAGGTCGGGAGTTCCACCGCCAGAAGTCTCCGTAGCCACCAAAAGCCAATCTAGACCCGTTCCGGCACCCTGCTGAAGGGGGCAATCCCTCTCCGGTGGCCATCTTCATCATCCCGGTGCTCTCCATGATGAGGAGTGAGTAGTTCTCCCTCGGGGCTGAGGGTATGTACCAGTAGCTATGTGTTTGATCTCTCTCTCTCTCTCATGTTCTTGAGGTGGTACGATCTTGATGTATCGCGAGCTTTGCTATTATAGTTGGATCTTATGATGTTTTCTCCCCCTCTACTCTCTTGTAATGGATTGAGTTTCCCCTTTGAAGTTATCTTATTGGATTGATTCTTTAAAGATTTGAGAACACTTGATGTATGGCTTGCCGTGCGTATATGTGGTGACAATGTGATACCACATGATTCACTTGATGTATGTTTTGGTGATCAACTTGTGGGTTCCGCCCATGAACCTATGCATAGGGGTTGGCGCATGTTTTTGTCGTGATTCTCCGGTAGAAACTTTGGGGCACTCTTTGAAGTTCTATGTGTTGGTTGAATAGATGAATCTGGGATTGTGTGATGCATGTCGTATAATCATACTCACGGATACTTGAGGTGACATTGGAGTATCTAGGTGACATTAGGGTTTTGGTTGATTTGTGTCTTAAGGTGTTATTCTAGTACGAACTCTAGGGCTGTTTGTGACACTTATAGGAATAGCCCAACGGATTGATTGGAAAGAATAACTTTGAGGTGGTTTCGTACCCTACCAAAAACTCTTCGTTTGTTCTCCGCTATTAGTGACTTTGGAGTGACTCTTTGTTGCATGTTGAGGTATAGTTATGTGATCCAATTATGTTATTATTTTTTTAGAGGACTTGCACTAGTGAAAGTATGTACCCCAGGCTTTGTTTCAACGCATTGCAATACCGTTTACGCTCACTTTTATCATTAGTTACCTTACTGTTTTTATATTTTCAGATTACAAAAACCTTTATCTACTATCCATATACCACTTGTTTCACCATCTCTTCGCCGAACTAGTGCACCTATACAATTTACCATTGTATTGGGTGTGTTGGGGACACAAGAGACTCTTTGTTATTTGGTTGCAGGGTTGCTTGAGAGAGACCATCTTCATCCTACGCCTCCTACAGATTGATAAACCTTAGGTCATCCACTTGAGGGAAATTTGCTACTGACCTACAAACCTCTGCACTTGGATGCCCAACAACGTCTACAAGAAGAAGGTTGTGTAGTAGACATCAATCACCACGTCTACATCAAGAGGTGGCGGTATTATTTGAATAAATTGTAATGAGGTCGTACTTAATCTTGTGGAACTTCAAAACACTTGTGTTGGTTTGTTCCAACACATTTCTTTCTATCTACTTCTCATTTTTCATTTTTTGCCTTGATTTTTTCATTTCCAAGTTAGTTTTCAAAAACCCCAAAAATAAAAAATAGAATAAGCTTTTCTTTGTTCTTGCTCTTTTTACCCCTTGGAGTTTGTTTGCATTTTTGTTTTCAGAGGAGTTGATCTACGCCGGACAATGGGGAATGCAAGAATAAGGAAGATAAGTGTGTAAATTCACAACCATGAAGGTATGACTTATGACTCCTATCTTTTGCACTTGAAATACTTAGGATAGATGTAGTAGTAGTAGTGGTAGTAGTAGTATGTGTGATATGTGCAGGAGGGAGTAAGTATTGATAATTAAAAGAAAGGTTTTGTTATAGTAGCTGGAAAAAATTGTAGCCTTTGTTCTGTTTAGTTTACATAACCAAGTCTTGCCATGGGACTGTTTTTAAAATGAATGATCTTAACTAAGAATTACCATGCATAAGAGAAAGTATTCAAATACTTGGGTGTTGAGAAAATTGTTGAGAAGATGAGGTTTGAAATGCTCAACCACATGTTATTAATTTTAATAGACTTGATAGCACTTGTGGATTAAATTTTCTAGAGGAACTTAGTTGAAGGTTGAACGAGATTATGCCAAAAAATTGTGTTATATATCTTACATGGTGCCTATGCACGTGTATGTGTGTAAATGTAGCTTCCCCACCTTTCTTGATGTTATGCAAAGGGCTCTGCTAGCCCATGAACGACCCACCAAGAGCGACAACTCGAATTTTGGCTATGAGTTTGTTACTATACATAGTGGCAACCCTACAAACACATATTATTCGGCTTTCTCTTGAATGGGTGTGTATGTGGTAAATAAAGGAGACTGGTCAAAAGATCTCGAAAGAGACACATACCAAAGGTCCATAGTTCCCAAAAATTAAGCCACAACAAAACTCTATGCATGATCACTTATTTGACATAATCCCTTCACGTGGCAACCAAAGTTTCAGCCAACATTGGTTAAAATAAAGTGCTTAAGAGCCTTGAGGATGAGATAATTGTGGTTTTTTTTATGAGCACTAATGCATCATGTTTTTCTGCATGCCTTTCACTCCCTGAATTATGTTTTTATGGCTCTATCAAAGAAAACTCTTTCATGCATTCTCGACAAGCAAGTTCGTCTGGAATAAATAGAATTGAGTGTTGCAAAGTTGATTGATCCAGTAGATCAAAAACTTTGTGTTGATTATCTTTCATTCCCTAAGACTTGCACAATAACCATGCCACCTCAACAACTATACTAACTGTTCACGTCAAGAAGCGGAGGCTATCTAGGCATACCAATCGTAAGTGAACCGGAACCTTCTCGTTATTTCAGTTTAAACAACTGAGTTCCTTATGATTTAGATTTCTCTCTATGTTGCTCAAGGACGATCAAGTTTAAGCTTGGGGGAGTTGATGAGTTATATTTTTACACTCATTCACCCTTAGTATAAACTGAGATATTGGCTCTGATATTGCTACTAATGACTAATGAACGCAAAGGATTCCACAAGTCCTCTCTTTGATGTGTTTCCACAGAAAATGGGCTAAAAAGGGAAGAAATCACGTGAGAACATGGAAAGGAGTGAAAATGAAGAAAGAAGCAACCACCAGGAAGCGCACCAGTGACCACGGACCAAAAGACAGTGTTCTATATGGGTGCAAGAGCCCGTATGACCACCCATATGGCACGGATTCCGAGGCAGCTCGTCCACCTGAACAACTTTTATAAAGGGTACCACGCCAAAATGTCGACAGGACATCATCAAGCGAAGCCAGAACAGAACCATCTTCACCCTCTACTTGCCACCATTTCCATCTCCATAGTTGCCACCACCACCATAGTCCAACTCCCTCTAGTTCATATTTGTAATCGTGCATCGCATAAGGCAGCCATTGTAAGACATATTTGCAATCAATCCATCTTCAAGATGTGTTCTTTAATATTTTCTTCTTGCAATTGAGTAGTTCAGTAATGTATGGGTTGAGGCATATTCCTTGCAACCCTATGTATGTATTGTGGGGATCAATGGAAGGGCTTTGAATTAACATCACGTATGTGTGAAATAAAATTGTTCTGTAGATGTCTCTTGTCTTGTCTACGATCTTCACCCCATCAGGTACCCAGGATCATGGAGATCGAGTAACGGTGAGGCTGAGTGCAGGGAGAACGTGAAGTGTTATTCTGAACACCAGTGACAGAAGGGTTTAGTACGGTAACATGGATCCAATCCTTGGGGATTCATGAGATGTAGTCATTGAATGCCCAAAGATCTTGTCTCATTAATAGTTGGAATTGTTTGTGGAATTGTTTAATTATCGAGCCAACCCCGCGCGACGGATAGGTCATTCGATTGGACAACTAACTCTTGACGCGGGATGTGTTGTCGATCAAGATATAATTTGGACACATCCCCCACTTTGATAGTAACAAGCACATCTTTATGGATGACTTCTAGAGCATAATTAATATCATTTTTTGCCCTGACATAGATATATGGTTGTAAGCATAAGTCCCCATACCCATGCCTATTGTTACTATCAGTGTTTTTAGTGGCAATTTGATTTACGATACGGTAAAAATCTGGATTTAATTCTCTAGCAAAAGCTTGTTTGAGACCTTAGCTTAAAGGGCACCATCCTCTCGTGGGTTCAATAACTCAGGTTCACCGCTGGAGAAAAGGTGAGAATCGTTTCTGCTCGATTATGGATCACCATGGTTAAATACCTTAGATGCCAAGCAGCATGAAAAATAAATCATGGGCTTGAAAATGAACGTGTAGCTCTCATTTTAACATATTTCATTATGAAAATTTCTACACATGTACATTATGCCTGTGGGTATACGTGTAGTTATTTTCTAAAAAATTGAAATGTAAAAGTATTAATTTTAAAATTTTAAAACTAATACCTCCATGAAGCTTCTTCATTTAGCATTTCCGATAGTATATGCTATTGTAAGTTCACATTATTACGTCCATTCCGTCTCATCCACAAACTCCGCACCATCTTAGAGCAACTCCATCCAGCCAAGCCAAATTGTCCACGTGTGTCCATTTGGATCAAAACGGACCAAAGCGCCGGCCCAACTTGTGGACCCAAGCCCAAACCGCGTTCGCTCGGTGTCCATCTGGACGCATTTCAAACTCAAATTTGCACCTGGTTTGCGTCTACGTGGACACAAATTGGACACGACGTTGTTGGGACAAACCCACCGGCGACACACGCCGAACAGTCCTCCGGCGACACACGCCAGATGGAGGTAGAAGACGATGAACAAATCACACTTCTGGCGACAAACGCCCCGGCCGACGAACGGCCTGTATGTTGGCATCTATTCATCTCAACTCCCTCAAACATATATACATGGAGGTACACACGCACATACGCAGCACAACCCCGGAAGAACTCTCACGTCGACCGGGCGCATACCACGGTCCTGACAGAGACTATATCTTCCTTAGGCCCCTCCCCCTCGGCTCGGCACATACCATCACCGTGGCGTGACAATAAACTGGCGCACTCCATCAGTAGACAGGACAGTGGTTTTATACCCGGGCTAGCACAGACGCGCACACACACCATTAACCCGGCCACCACTAGCACGCACTCACGGCCGGCTCACCCACTAACTCATGCCTGACTATGCTATCACGCCATAGTCCACGCGCATATCCATCTGATGCATGCACCACGTCCACCGGTCTCCACAACAGCACACACGACCTGGCCAGATCAACACATGCACATGCATGAACTGCCGTACACACGCGCTATGTCAAGATTATGGCTGACAATCCCCGCCTAATCTTGGCATAGCTCATCGTCGACTATCGCCTTGAACTCGTTGCCGGCCGCCGTCGCACGCGACGAAGTCAGCCACGCCGCCCGACCTCCGCACGGTCGCCACCATGCTGTGTCCCTTGTTGTCGACGTTCCCGGCCACCGCACCACGGCTCCCATGGCCTCCATGTCGGCATGCAGTGCCTTCACGCCGTGCTGCACCGCCGCGCTACCACGCAGCGCCTCGGCGGCCTCCGCGGTCTCCGCTCGTACGACGTCATCGTCCGCCGCCTCCGCCACACGTGATGACAGCCGCAGCGCCGCACACCTTCATAGGCCGACACGCGGCTCAGAGCTTCATCGCGCAGCCGCCGGTGAGCGCCGCCATCGCTGCCACGCATCCGGCAAGGCAAGCACGCCCAAGATACCAAGTTCATGATACTAAATGTTGGGACAAATACATCAGCGACACACGCCGAACAGCCCCCTAACGACACACGCTGGACGGAGACAGAAGACGATGAACAAATCACACTTCCGGCGACGAACGCCTCGGCCGACGAATGTCCTGTATGTTGGCATCTATTCATCTCAACTCCCTCAAACACACATACATGGAGGTATAGACGCACATACGTAACACAACCCTCTAAGAACTCTCATGTCGATCGGGCGCATACCACGGTCCTGACGGAGACTATATCTTTCTTAGGCCCCTCCCCCTCGGCTCGGCACATATCGTCACCGTGGCGCGGCAATAAACCGGCGCACTCCATCAGTAGACAGGACGGGGATTTTATACCCGAGGCTAGCACAGACGCGCACACACACCACTAACCCGGCCACCACTAGCACGTACTCACGGTCGGCTTACCCACTAACGCATACATGACTATGCTATCACGCCATGAAGCTAGCTAACCAACTAACATCTTGGACTAAGTACTACGCGCTGGACTAACCAACTGCCACGGCCGAGAGTCCACGCGCATATCTATCTGATGCATGCACCACGTTGACCGGTCTCCACAACAGCACACACGACCTGGCCAGATCAACACATGCACATGCATGAACTGCCGCACGCACGCGCTATGTCAAGATTATGGCTGACAAACACGTGTTCTTTCGGTGTCCGCTGTGGCCCCACCAGTCAGCCGCCTAACCATCGCCTACGGTGGTATTAAACACGGTCACCTACCTCGGGCCCGCCTAGCAATGGGTAAAAGCTATGGGTCGTCGTCCTTTTTTATGCAAGTGTGTGCAGGGTGGGCTGCTCATCCGCTTCCATCACCATCGGTCCACATTTGACCACACTTGCTTCCTCGCCAGTGACCACAAAACCTTGCCCGCCATGGGCTTCTTCAGTGGCAAGGACATGTTCCAGCCCAGTGCGAGCTCGTCGGGCAACAAATGCCTACATGGGATATGAATCAGTCCTTCACATTTTGAAGGAAGAAAAAGTATTTTAAGGGACGCGGTTGGATGTCCTTGACCGTCCAGATGTCCGCGACACGTATGCCGCGAACATTCGGGTCATCCTGGGGGAGGAGGGGCAAAAGACAAAAAATAATCTGTAGTGAGCATCTGCTATTGAGAGAAGTAGAAATTTATAATGTGTATAGTCCAATTCAATTAACCCCTAACCAACTGAGAGAGAAAATTGTAGTGCTATCAACGAAAAATTCTCAACTAGATCAAATCACACAACTGAACAACAATAGAAAAATCACTTTGGCTCAGACTGTACAGCAGTGGTGATGTACAGACAAGAACGCTTGCTCAGACGAATTGTGCATGGTGTGGCGGCCAGGACAACGGAGCGACCGGCCGACCAGTGACCACAAAACCTTGCCCGCCATGGGCTTCTTCAGTGGCAAGGACATGTTCCAGCCCACTGCGAGCTCGTCCCACGCGCCTCCTCTGGCTCATCGACGTGGCGGGCACTGGTACTACCGCCAGCCTCTCCAGTATCTAGATGTCAGCCTGCCGCATGACTGGCATCTGGACCCTCAGCGCATCCCCATTTCGGTGGTGTTGCGCACGCCAAGGAGATTCATCAGTGCCGCGAGCTCCTTATGCAGAAGCAGTGCGCGCTCTGTACCTACACACCGGACTCTCCCAACTGGGAGCGCTGGTTCATGTTGGAGCACGAGGAGGAGCGCCATCGCGGCGTGCAGGTCAACCACGCCTGCCGGAGGAGGAGGCCGCGCTCCAGGCGGCCCTGCAGCGTGCGCTCGAGGAAAGCTGACTCAAGGAGGATGCGCACACGGACGACCTGGAGCACGCCCTCGCCCTCTCGGCGACGGGGGACTTCGTCCACACCCCCTCCATGCCCCGCCGCCGTCGCCGCTGCCGCAGCCTGTCCTTAAGCCCAAGGCCGTGCCCGAGACCAGTCGCCGCCGCTGCCCACTTGGCGTGACGAGGCATACCCGTGGACCGACGCGGTTCGCGAGTGGGTGAGCGCGTCTCCCGTCCACTTTGATGTGACGCCGGAGGAGGAAGCTGCCCATCCGAAGCACTGGAAACAGCACTGGCCCGCCAAGGAGCAGGCTGGTGGCGAGCGACAGATGTTGTGGGAGCGAGAAGGAGGAGGAGCGCGCCCGTCGCGCAGCAATGTTGCCATCGCAGCAGACGCTGGAGGAGGCGGCATGGCAAAGCGCGTTCGCGTGCGCTGCATAGCCGCCAACCTTCATCGACCTCACCGGCTACGACGATGACAACAAGGGCAAGGACGAGGCCTAGGGCAACGTGCGAGCACGATCTTTTTTTAATGTTTAATTTATATTTAAATGGATTTTGGCCGGCGGTTGACCGGTTATTAATGTTTAATTATGTTCATTTCAGCCCCGTGTTTTCGAAACTTTTTTTCTTTTAGGCGGAAAAATGGGTCTGGCACCCCTTGGGTGCACCTGCCGACCCAAATCAAAGAGCAGACGCGCTAGGCGCTCGGTCGACCCAAACAGATAAAAAACAAACAAAACACGCGTATGTATGAGTCGCTGCGTCGGAGTTGCCCTTAAGATTGCATTGTCAATTATTTCTTTGCCTACTATGTACGCAACGGAGAAACGGGGAACTGGTGTAGGCTCCTTCACCATTCATCCTAGGAGGGCATTGGAATATATAAATTGGGAAGGAGGAATGGGTCACTTTCTCTTCCACAGTTCAACAATGCAGCGCTGGGAAGGTGTGGACAGAATGAGGTCAGCAAAATCTAGTGGGTAGATCCGTGGCAGCTATTGATGGGGCCTCGAAGCAGCAAGCCCACAAAGGGGTTTCCATATTTTTACACAGTGAATTTCTTCAGTTCAGCTCAGCACACTACCTCTATGTCTAGCTCTCTACTCAATCCTCTCACACGCACCCTATGGAGAGCTGCATTAGAAGAACACTAAGGGAAAATTTAGCGCGGATCACCATATTACCGCCAATTGTTCGCATCGAATGGTCCAGACATTTTCTTTCATCCAACGGTGAAACCTGAAATTCCACAAACCGGAACCAAAATAGGGAGATTCGGGGCTCCGGACCATGGCGCCGCTGCTCACGGTCTCCGGCTCCGGGCCCCTCGGCGTCCACGGCTCCACCGGTCCTCAAACTGGAGACAATCTCCTCGGACGGCGTGGAGTATAGCAATCAACCCTCCTGGCCAAGGCCGCCGCGATTGGCGACGAGTTCGCGCGACAGATCGAGATGGTGCTGGCGCGGTCGGTCATCAACTCTTGCCCAGCGCCTCCTTCTCCTATGCCTCATCGTGGCATCCAAATTGTACGCCGTGTGGTGGTGGAGCCGACATCTCTGTTGTGCAGCTGCGATGTTTAGATCGGACACCGCAACAAGGGGTAGGCAATATCGTCCACGCCACTTCGCTAGTCGGCAGCCAGTCGCGCCCGGTAGCCGTGAAGGAGGAACCGTCCTCCCCCGACATCCACCAAGCCGACTCATGGCTCCACTACTACCTCAGTGGCGGCGACACGTCCTCCTCGTCGGGCAACAAATGCCTACATGGGATATGAATCAATCCTTCACATTTTGAAGGAAGAAAAATATTTTAAGGGACGCGGTTGGATGTCCTTGACCGTCCGGGTCATCCTGGGGGGGGGGGGGGGGGGGGAGGAGGGGCAGAAGACAAAAAATAATCTGTAGTGAGCATCTGCTATTGAGAGAAGTAGAAATTTATAATGTGTATAGTCCAATTCAATTAACCCCTAACCAACTGAGAGAAAAATTTATAATGCTATCAACGAAAAATTCTCAACTAGATCAAATCACACAACTGAACAACAATAGAAAAATCACTTTGGCTCAGACTGTACAGCAGTGGTGATATACAGACAAGAACGCTTGCTCAGACGAATTGTGCATGGTGTGGCGGCCGGGACAACGGAGCGGCCGGCCGGCCTGAGTTCAAGCACCCCCCCCACAAAGCGCTGGAGTCATTGGCACCGCCAAACGCGGAGCTCCTTAGCAACGGCCAGACGGCGTCGAAGGCTCGAGGCTGTCCGTCGCGACGCCGTCGGGCTGATTGAGTGAAGCACACCATTGTAGCTAGAGCAGAGTTGGTGCGTGAAGAGGGCTTGTTAGTTGGTGCATTGTGTGTGAAGGTGAGCCTAATAATGCTAAGCCGAATGTGCAGCCTGCGGGGGCCAATGCTACGTAGTAGTAATAAAAGAACAACATTTGGGCTGGGGGGCCACGGCCCCCTCAGGACACAACGTAGCTCCGCCGTTGTCCTGTATAATGAACGCCGATGGAAATGCCTTTAGACTGAGGTTGAGCACAGAAAAGAAATGGTTTCCAATCCTACCAACCGAACAAGTCTAGATGGCAACTTTCCAACGACATAACTCTCCAAAACTCATAAAATTTCTTTGGTCCAAAAGCACGTAATTAACATTTGTTGGATCTTAGCGCTATGTTCATCATTCTGAGCTAACAGCAACTTTAGGGAGAAGGCTGGGGCGCTGGCTAGGGAATGATGGGGGGCTACTGTTATGTTGGGTATGGAGCTTATAATGATTGGCATGTCACTGTGCCAAGATGGGTGAAAGGGAAGCATTGAAGGATACGAGCACCAAAACCAAGGAGCGCTGTTTCTCTTTCCTCGGGAAGAGAGAGAGAGAGAGACATGGGTCCGGCCTGCATCTGCATGCAGGCTTGCAGCAGGGGGTAGTGTTCGTTCGGGCCCTTGCCCTCTTGCTTCCTCTCTCTGTATCTCTCTCCACCTATTCTCAAGAGCTCATGGTGAAGATCGCACCAACTTCTCAAACAGTTCATCACAGTAAAAATGCCATTCATTGTATTTTGTTGGGCATCACTAGCGTAGCCAAAAATCATACTCCTTCTATCTCATTATATAAGACATTTTGACAGACTAACATAGCTTGGAAAACATCTTATATTGCGTGACGGAGCAAGTACTTAAGAGCAAAAGTTTTGTTTTGTGAAATTACTCCCTCCATCCACATATATAGGCCCTAATACCGTTTTAAAAGTAGCCTATGACAATGACCAAATTATTAGCATATAAAGATGTATGATAAAAAATTATATCATCGTAAACTTAACCATGTGAATTCGATGATATACTTTGTGTAATATGCATGTCATATATTATTGTGTAAACCCGTCAAAGGTAACCTCGAAAAAATGTATTAGGCCATGTATATGTGGATGGACGCACTTTCTAGCAAATCATATATATTGTATTTTTTCCTAATTTCTTTGTCTTCTTCATAAGTGGCAGCCTAACTTCGCAAATTTTACTCCAAGTGAGGCAATCTCACGATAAGTGAGGAGACGTTCACCGCCTACAGTAATGGTCAAGCGACCGGCATGCCGCCTGATTCGATCACCACCGGCAATAATGCTGGCACCGCAGCCCCAAATCCTAGTCCACACCTCCACCAACCCATTTCCATCGTTGTGGCCATCGATCCAAACGTCCAGCTGCTCCGACTCGTGGCGCCACCGCCGTGCGCGTCACCTCTCTGAGCTCCCACGACTCCTTCCCGACATCCGCGGTACCTCCCATCGCCGCCCCAATTGGTTTTGTAGGCCGTCCACCGCGTCTCCTCCATCGCCATCTGCCACGTCTTCCCCAAGCTCTGTCGCCGCTGTGGTGCGAGATAAGATCACTGTTAGAAAGGAGAGAGAGATTTGATAGAATATGATGATGTATTGCTTGAGCCTCGTGGACATATATATATATATATATGAGTACATAATCTATTTAAAGTATAAGACAAGTCAGAATATTTCCTAGTCTAACCTATGTTTCCAATCTAATCAATATACTCAACACCCCCTGCAGTCATAACGGTAGCGACGCAGACGGTGAGGCTGGAGAAGAATCTGAAGGCACACCGACGGACACCCCCCATAGTCGTAATGATAGATGCATCACGAAGTCGTGGCTGGAGTGAAAACCGACGAGGTTGCTCAAGCAAGGCAGTAGCCCTTTGTGCCATTTGTCGAGGTAGCCGAGAGTGTAGGTGGTGTAGCCATTGTCGAGGTAGCCGTGCTAAGAACGCCATGGTCGGTGTCGAGTCGGGAGTCGTCGGTGTCGAGGTAGTCACCGTGAAGCTGCGAAAGAAGAGCAGCGGCGGTGGCGGCTAGATAAGGTGCGCCGCGGTGGTGCTCGAAGTAGGCGATAATTAACCCGACAGCGTGACAAAGACCGGCGCGGACGGTGACGTTCCCGCGCCAAGAGAGGTGGTGCGGCGCATATCATGTGGAAGTCAACGCACGTGGAGGGCGGTGGACCGCGGGCCGCAGCGTTACGTCCTGAAGGGGCGACACAACGGCGGCAGGCAGGTGCAACGCCCACGATGCGGCTATAGCTCCCACGTGTCGAGGCACGACTTAGAGGCATAACCGCATAATGGTTTTGTCGCAAGAAGGGTCATCTTCACAACATCCAATGTAATGAACAAGAAAGGGATAAATAGAGTTGGCTTACACTCACCACGTCGCACAATATTCAAATAAGTCATACATCATCAGAGTACACTCATAGACTGACTACGGTCAAATCCAAATAAAAAGAAGATAACCCCAAATGCTAGATCCCCGATCGTCCCAACTGGGCTCCACTACTGATCATCAGGAAACGAAACATAGTAATGACCAAGGTCCTCGTCAAACTCTCACTTGAGTTCGGTAGCATCACCTGCACTGGCATCATCGGCACCTGCAACTGTTTTGGTAGTATCTGTGAGTCACGAGGACTCAGCAATCTCAAAACCCGCGAGATCAAGACTATCTAATCTTATGGGTAGGATAATGTAAAGAGGTGGAGTTGCAGCAAGCGCTAAGCAAATATGCTGGCTAACATACACAAATAAGAGTAAGATGAGAAGCTACGCACCGATCGTGAAGCTAGAAGTGATCAGGAAGTGATCCTGAAACTACTTACGTTCAAACATAACCCAAACCGTGTTCACTTCCCGGACTCCGCCGAAAAGAGACCATCACGGCTACACACACGGTTGATTCATTTTAATTAAGTCAAGTGTCAAGTTTTCTACAACCGAATATTAAAAAATTCCCATCTGCCACATAACCGCGGTCACGGCTCTCGAAAATTTATACTCTGCAGGGGTGTCCTAACTTAGCCCATCACAAGCTCCACAATCAACGAAGGATATTCCTTCTCCCGGAAAGACCCGATCAATTTTGGAATCCGGGTTACAAGACATTTCAGCAATGGTAAAACAAGACCAGCAAGATCGCCCGACAGTGCTGACAAATCCCGATAGGAGCTGCACATATCTCGTTCTTGTTGGGGAACACAGTAATTTCAAAAAAATTCCTACGCACATGCAAGATCCATCTGGGTGATGCATAGCAACGAGAGGGGAGAGTGTTGTCCACGTACCCTCGTAGACCATAAGCGAAAGCATTATGACAACGCGGTTGATGTAGTCGTGCGTCTTCACGATCCAACCGATCCTAGCACCGAAGGTACGACACCTCCGCGATCTGCACACGTTCAGCTCGGTGACGTCCCACGAACTCTAGATCCAGCTGAATGTTAAGGGAGAGATTTGTCAACACGACGACGTGATGACGGTTAATACAATTCTAGCATGAGTAATAAACATTTATCATGATATAAGGAAATATAAATAACAACTTTATTATTTCCTATAGGGCATATTTCCTTCAGTCTCCCACTTGCACTAGATTCAGTAATCTAAATTACATTGTGATGATTCTAACACCCATGGAGTCTTGGTGCTGATCATGTTTTGATGATCATGTCTCCCTCCTTGACTTGATCGCGGATGGAATTGAAGAGTCTCTTGATGTGCTTGGTTTTCTTGTGAAATCTGGATTCCTTTGCCAAGACAATTGCACCAGTATTGTCACAAAAGAGTTTCATTGGACCCGATGCACTAGGTATGACACCTAGATCGGATATGAACTCCTTCATTTGCTAATTCCGAAGCAGCTATGTACTCCGCTTCACATGTAGATCCTGCCATGATGCTCTGCTTGGAACTACACCAACTGACAGCTCCACCATTCAATAAAAACACGTATCTGGTTTGTGACTTAGAGTCATCCGGATCAGTGTCAAAGCTTGCATGGATGTAACCATTTACGATGAGCTTTTTGTCACCTCCATAGACAAGAAACATATCCTTAGTCCTTTTCAGGTATTTCAGGATGTTCTTGACTGCTGTCCAGTGATCCACTCCTGGATTACTTTGGTACCACCCTGCTAAACTAATAGCAAGGCACACATCACGTCTGGTACACAACATTACATATATAATAGAACCTATGGCTGAAGCATAGGGAATGACTTTCATTTTCTCTCTATCTTCTGAAGTGGTCGGGCATTGAGTCTGACTCAACTTCACACCTTGTAACACAAGCAAGAACCCTTTCTTTGCTTGATCCATTTTGAACTTCTTCAAACTTTTATCAAGGTATGTGCTTTGTGGAAGTCCAATTAAGTGTCTTGATCTATCTCTATAGATCTTGATGCCCAATATATAAGCAACTTCACCGAGGTTTTTCATTGAAAAATTCTTATTGAAGTATCCTTTTATGCTATTCAAAAATTCATTATCATTCCTGATCAACAATATGTCATCTACATATAATATCAGAAATGCTACAAGCTCCCACTCACTTTCTTGTAAATACAGGCTTCTCCAAAAGTATGTATAAAACCATATGCTTTGATCACACTCTCAAAGCGTATATTCCAACTCCGAAAGGCTTGCACCAGTCCATAAATGGATCGCTGGAGCTTGCACACTTTGTTAGCACCTTTTGGATCGACAAAACCTTCTGGTTGCATCATATACAACTCTTCTTTAAGATATCCATTAAGGAATGCAGTTTTGACATCCATTTGCCAAATTTCATAATCATAAAATGTGGCAATTGCTAACATGATTCGGACAAATTTAAGCATCGCTACGGATGACAAGGTCTCATCGTAGTCAACACATTGAACTTGTCAAAAACCTTTTGCAACAAGTCGAGCCTTGTAGACAGTAACATTACCGTCAGCGTCAGTCTTCTTCTTGAAGATCCATTTATTCTCTATGGCTTGCCGATCATCGGGCAAGTCAACCAAAGTCCACACTTTATTCTCATACATGGATCCCATCTCAGATTTCATGGCCTCAAGCCATTTTGCAGAATCTGGGCTCATCATCGCTTCCTCATAGTTCGTAGGTTCGTCATTGTCAAGTAACATAATGATGACCCACAAGTATAGGGGATCTATCGTAGTCCTTTCGATAAGTAAGAGTGTCGAACCCAACGAGGAGCAGAAGGAAATGATAAATAGTTTTCAGCAAGGTATTCTCTGCAAGTACTGAAATAAGTGGTAACAGATAGTTTTGTGATGAGATAATTTGTAATGAGCAACAAGTAACAAAAGTAAATAAAGTGCAGCAAGGTGGCCCAATCCTTTTTGTAGCAAAGGACAAGCCTGGACAAACTCTTATATAAGGAAAAGCGCTCCCGAGGACACATGGGAATATCGTCAAGCTAGTTTTCATCACGTTCATATGATTCGCGTTCGGTACTTCGATAATTTGACATGTGGGTGGACCGGTGCTTGGGTGCTGTTCTTACTTGAACAAGCATCCCACTTATGATTAACCTCTATTGCAAGCATCCGCAACTACAACAAAAGTATTAAGGTAAACCTAACCATATCATGAAACATATGGATCCAAATCAGCCCCTTACGAAGCAACGCATAAACTAGGGTTTAAGCTTCTGTCACTCTAGCAACCCATCATCTACTTATTACTTCCCAATGCCTTCCTCGAGGCCCAAGTAATGGTGAAGTGTTATGTAGTCAACGTTCACATAACACCACTAGAGGCTAGACAACATACATCTCATCAAAATATCGAACGAATACCAAATTCACATGACTACTAATAGCAAGACTTCTCCCTTGTCCTCAGGAACAAACGTAACTACTCACAAAGCATAAACATGTTCATAATCAGAGGGGTATTAATATGCATAAAGGATCTGAACATATGATCTTCCACCAATTAAACCAACTAGCATCAACTACAAGGAGTAATTAACAGTACTAGCAACCTACTAGCACCAATCCCGGACTTGGAGGCCAGAATTGGATACAAGAGATGAACTAGGGTTTTGAGATGAGATGGTGCTGATGAAGATGTTGATGGAGATTGCCCTCTCCCGATGAGAGGAGCGTTGGTGATGACGATGGTGATGATTTCCCCCTCCGCGAGGGAAGTTTCCCTGGCAGAATAGCTTTACCGGAGCTCTAGATTGGATCCGCCAAGGTTCCGCCTCGTGGCGGCGGAGTTTCGTCCCGAAAGGTTGCCTCTTATTTTTTTCTCGACGAAAGACTTCATATAGGAGAAGATGGTCATCGGAGAGCCACCAGGGGGCCCACGAGGTAGGGGTCGCACCCTAGGGGGGCGCCCCCCACCCTCGTGAGCAGGGTGTGGGCCCCCTAGTCTTCATCTTTGGCGAGGATTTTTCTTTATTTATTATAAGGTGTTCCGTGGAGTTTCAGGACTTTTGGAGTTGTGCAGAATAGGTCTCTAATATTTGCTCCTTTTCCAGCCCAGAATTCCAGCTGCCGGCATTCTCCCTCCTTATGCAAACCTTGTAAAATAAGAGAGAATAGCCATAAGTATTGTGACATAATGTGAAATAATAGCCCATAATGCAATAAATATCAATATAAAAGCATGATGCAAAATGGACGTATCAACTCCCCCAAGCTTAGACCTCGCTTGTCCTCAAGCGAAAGCTGATAACAATAAATATGTCCCCATGTTTAGAGGTAGAGGCGTCGATAAAAATAAAATACGGACATGAGGGCATCATGATTATTCTCATAACAGCAACATACATAGATATTGTCATATGATTACTTATGTTCAAGTGATGATCTATTCACAATGCAAAAGTATGAATCAGAAACCTTATTGAGAACCAACAAATTATAACCTCAGTCATTGAAACAATTGCAATTTATCATAACATTAGAAAGAGTCTATGTTAGAGCTAAAAAGCAAGTCCACATACTCAACTATCATCTAGTCCTTCATAATTGCTAATACTCGCGCAATACTTGTGGTTACAGAGTTTTAATCGGACACAGAGAAAGATAGGGGCTTATAGTTTCGCCCCACAACCTTTTACCTCGAGGGTAATGTCAACAATAATAACTCATGCCCCCTACATCCAATTATATATATATATCTATCAGGATCTTTCCAACACACTGTGCTTGCCAAAGGATAAAATATAAAAAGGAAAGGTGAAGATCACCATGACTCTTGCATAAGGTAGAAGATAATAATAAAAGATAGGCCCTTCGCAGAGGGAAGCAGAGGTTTCCATGCGCTTTTATGGTTGGATGTACAAAATCTTAATGCAAAAGAACGTCACTTTATATTGCCCTTGTGATATGAACCTTTATTATGCAGTCCGTCGCTTTTATTACTTCCACATCACAAGATCGTATAAAGCTTATTTCTCCCACACCAATCAATCATACATATTTAGAGAGCAATTTTTATTGCTTTGCACCAATGACAACTTACTTGAAGGATCTTATTCAATTCATAGGTAGATATGGTGGACTCTCATGGCAAAACTGGTTTAAGGGTATTTGTAAGCACAAGTAGTATCTCTACTTGGTGCTGAGAATTTGGCTAGCATGAGGGGGGAAAGGCAAGCTCAACATGTTGGATGATCCATGACAACATACTTTATCTCAGATATAAGAAAACATAACCCATTGCGTTGTCTTCCTTGTCCAACATCAACTCTTTAGCATGTCATATTTTGATGAGTGCTCCCAATCATAAAATATGTCAATAATAGTATATTTATATGTGAAATCTCTATTTCCTTATTACTTCTTATTAATTGCAACGATGACCAAACCTCTCTTTCCTTATTACTTCTTATCCTTCTATATTTATATGTCTGCCAACTCCCAACAACTTTTAATCATCACACTCTTTCTATGTGAAGTCATTAGTATCAATAAGATCAATATGAACTTTTGTTTCTTTTTATTCTTTTTCTCTTCCCCCTTTTTTTTATTCACCCAAGATCATAGCAAGAAAATCAAGCCATTGACTCAACACTAATCTTTATTATATAGCTCACGGACTCGATTACATAGAGAGATCATAAAGCAAAACTTAAAACTAGATCATGCCATAAACTTTATTCTACTAGATCAAAATACTACCAAAAGGATCGAACTAAGGAAAACGTTAAAGATAAGAGTGATGGTAATATGATACCGGGGCACTCCCCCAAGCTTGGCAGTTGCCAAGTGGAGTGCCCTTACCCATATACTCAATTCTTCTTTGTTGGAGGAGACGGTGGAGGTGTTGTTGATGATGCGGGCTTGTCATCCATCTTCCAACGCATAGGTTCACCATCATAGAAGGATGATCGAGTCTCCGGGATCCTCGAATCTGCAGCCAAACTCATTCTTTTGAAGCTATATTCATACTCACAGTTTTGGTTTTGCAGGTCATAGATTTGGGCTTGGAGGTGCTCAATCTTCTCATGTAGCTTGAAGATGGCCTCCTCAGTGTTCTTGGCATCCGGCTTGTAGTTGTTAGTGAACTCCGCGAGCATCATGTGGCTAGCGTTGATTCCACACTCCACCATCCCCTGGCACTTGAAAACTTGTTGCTCCATTGCTTCAAGCCTCGTCTCCACGCATCCGATTCCCTTTGGTCCCTCAGCATCACGGATGTATAGCAACCCATCACACATCTCAATGGTTTGAGGGTGTCGCAGCACCTCTGCGAGGTAAGGGTTGATGACCTTCTCGAAGAACTTGTCCTTGGAAGCACTTGGGGACGTCATAATAATCTAGATCTGTCAGAAAAACAGCTGGAAACAAAAATAGGAGATTTTTGCGTGATACGGGAGTCAAAACTCCCGGGAGATTATATAATGAATTTTTACCGACCAAAATACGCATCATGCAAGAAAATGGAGTCCGTAAGGCTCACGAGGTAGGGGGGCGTGCCCAGGGGGTAGGGCGCGCCCTCCACCCTCGTGGGGCCCTCGTGTCCTTCCTGGACTGCTACTTAATTTTCTATTTTTCTAAATATTCCAAAACGGAGAAATATTGCCTTTAAATTGTTTTGGAGTCGGTTTACTTACCGTACCACATACCTATTCCTTTTCGGAGTCTGAAACGTTCTGGAAAGTGTCCCTTATGTATTCCTCCGGGGTTATAGTTTCAATAATATTGGTTTCAACATTTATGGGATTACCTGAGATATAATGTTTGATTCTTTGACCGTTTACCACCTTCGGATTTGTGCCTTCGAAGTTGTTGATTTTTATGGCACCGGAACGATAGACCTCCTCGATAACATAGGGGCCTTTCCATTTAGAGGGAAGTTTACCTGCAAAAAATCTTAAACGAGAGTTGTATAGCAATACATAATCACCCACGTTAAACTCACGCTTTTGTATCCTTTTGTCATGCCATCTTTTAACCTTTTCTTTAAACAACTTGGCATTTTCATAAGCTTGGGTTCTCCATTCATCAAGTGAGCTAATATAAAATAACCTCTTTTCACCGGCAAGTTTGAAATCATAGTTGAGCTCTTTATAGCCCAATATGCCTTATGTTCTAGTCCGAGAGGTAAGTGACATGCTTTTCCATATACCATTTTATACGGAGACATACCCATAGGATTTTTATATGCAGTTCTATAGGCCCATAATGCATCATCAAGTTTCTTGGACCAATTGTTTCTAGACCTATTAACAGTCTTTTGCAAAATTAATTTTAGTTCTCTATTACTCAATTCTACTTGACCACTAGACTGTGGGTGATACGGAGATGCAATTCTATGATTGACGTCATATTTAGCAAGCATTTTACGGGAAGCTCCATGAATAAAATGTGAACCACCACCAGTCATTAAATATCTAGGGACTCCAAACCTCGGAAAAATAACTTCTTTAAGCATTTTAATAGAAGTGTTATGATCAGCACTACTAGTTGGAATAGCTTCTACCCACTTAGTAACATAATCAACAGCAACTAAAATATGTGTATATCCATTAGAGGCAGGAAAAGGTCCCATATAATCAAAGCCCCAAACATCAAATGGTTCAATAACAAGTGAATAATTCATAGGCATTTCTTGACGTCTACTAATATTACAAATTCTTTGACATTCATCACAAGATAGGACAAACTTACGGGCATCCTTGAAGAGAGTAGGCCAATAAAAACCGGATTGCAATACCTTATGTGCAGTTCTATCTCCCGCGTGGTGTCCTCCATAAGTTTTGGAGTGGCACTTGCATAGGATCTGTTCCTGTTCATGCTCAGGTACACAATGTAAACACCATCCACTCCTTGTTTATAAAGATGTGGGTTATCCCAAAAGTAATGTTTCAAATCATAGAAGAACTTTTTCTTTTGTTGGTATGTGAAGCTAGGTGGTATGAATTTAGCAACAATGTAATTAGCATAATCAGCATACCAAGGGGTACTACGGGAAGTACTTATGACATTTAATTGTTCATCGGGAAAGCTATCATCAATAGGTAGTGGGTCATCAAGAACATTCTCTAACCTAGATAAGTTGTCTGCAACGGGGTTCTCAGCTCCTTTTCTATCAACAATATGCAAATCAAATTCTTGTAGCAAGAGAATCCATCTAATAAGTCTAGGTTTACCATCTTTCTTCTCCATAAGATATTTAATAGCAGCATGATCAGTGTGGATAGTTACTTTAGAATCAACAATATAAGGTCTGAACTTATCACAAGCAAATACAACTGCTAAAAGTTCTTTTTCAGTAGTAGCATAATTTCTTTGAGCATTGTCTAGGGTCTTACTAGCATAATGGATAACATTTAATTTCTTATCAACTATTTGCCCTGGAACAGCACCTACAACATAATCGCTAGCATCACACATAATTTCAAAGGGTAAATTCCAATCAGGTGGCTGAACAATAGGTGCAGAGACTAATGCTTTCTTAAGTATTTCAAACGCTTCTACACAATCATCATCAAAGACAAACAATATATATTTTTGTAATAAATTAGTCAGAGGCCGAGAAAGTTTTGAGAAGTCCTTTATGAACCTCCTATAAAATCCAGCGTGACCAAGGAAACTTCTTATACCTTTGATGTCCTTGGGACATGGCATCTTTTCAATAGCATCAACTTTGGCTTTATCAACTTCAATACCTATTTCAGAAACTTTATGCCCCAAGACAATACCCTCATTAACCATAAAGTGTCACTTTTCCCAATTCAAGACAAGATTAGTTTCTTCACATCTCTGCAAAACTCGATCAAGATTGCTCAAGCAATCATCAAAAGAAGATCCATAGACGAAAAAGTCGTCCATGAAAACCTCACAAATCTTTTCACAAAAGTCAGAGAATATAGCCATCATGCATCTTTGAAAGGTAGCAGGTGCATTACATAAACCAAAAGGCATACGTCTATAAGCAAAAGTACCAAAAGGGCATGTAAAATTAGTCTTTGATTGATCTTTAGCCGACACAGGTATTTGAGAGAAACCAGAATAACCATCTAGAAAGCAGTAATGTGTATGTTTGCATAATCTTTCTAGCATTTGATCGATAAAAGGTAAGGGGTAATGATCTTTCTTAGTAGCCTTATTTAATTTGCGGAAATCAATTACCATCCTATAACCTGTAATAATTCTTTGTGGAATCAATTCATCTTTATCATTAGGAACAACAGTAATACCTCCCTTCTTAGGGACATAATGAACAGGACTTACCCACTCACTATCAGAAACAGGATAAATTATACCTGCCTCCAGAAGCTTTAGTATTTCTTTTCTTACCACTTCTTTCATTTTAGGATTCAGACGTCGTTGAGGATCACAAACTGGTTTGGCATCTGCTTCCAAATTTATTTTATGTTGACATAGAGTGGGACTAATGCCCTTAAGATCATCAAGAGTATATCCAATAGCAGCACGGTGCTTCTTCAGAGTTTTCAATAATCTTTCTTCTTCATGCTCTGAAAGGTTAGCACTAATAATAATATGATATATCTTCTTTTCATCAAGATAAGCATATTTAAGATTATCAGGCAACGGTTTAAGCTCAAACACGGGATCACCCTTAGGTGGAGGAGGATCCCCTAGGATTTGAACATGCAAATTGTGTTTCAGCATAGGTTCTTGTTTAAAGAATACTTCATCTATTTCCCTTCTTTCATTCATAAACATATCATTCTCATGGTCTAGCAAATATTGTTCTAAAGGATCATTAGGAGGTACGGCAATAGTCTTCTTCACGGTATTGTTTACTAAATTTAGAGAAATTAAATTCATGAGTCATATCATCTAAGCCGACAGTAACAACATCCCTAGTGCAACCTATGGTAGCATTAACAGTATTTAAGAAGGATCTACCAAATATAATGGGACAAAAGCTATCTTGTGGGGAACCAAGAACAAGAAAATCAGCAAGATATTTAGTTTTTCCACACAAGACTTCAACATCTCTAACAATTCCCATTGGCGAAATAGTATCTCTATTAGCAAGTTTAATAGTAACATCAATTTCTTCTAACTCAACAGGTGCAATGTCATGCATAATTTCTTTGTATAAGTCAATAGGTATCGCACTAGCACTAGCACCCATATCACATAAGCCATGATAACAATGATCTCCTATTTCAACAGAAATAACAGGCACGCCTACCACAGGTCTATGTTTATCTTTAGCACAAGGTTTAGCAATTCTAGCAGTTTCACCGCACAACTGAATAACATGCACATCAATATTATCAGACAAGAGATCTTTAACAATAGAAATATTAGGTTCTACTTTAACTTGCTCAGGAGGTGTATATGTTTTAATATTGCTTTTGCGAACCACAGTTGAAGCTTTAGCATGATCCTTTATCCTAACAGGGAAAGGTGGTTTCTCAACATAACAAGTAGGAACAATAGGATCATTATAAGTGACAATCTTTTCTTCAACTTTAATAGGTGCAGCTACTTTTACTTCTATGGGAGGATGATATTTAAACCACTTCTCCTTAGGGAGATCAACATAAGTAGCAAAAGATTCACAGAAAGAAGCTACTATCTCAGAATCAAGTCCATATTTAGTGCTAAACTTACGGAAAATATCGGTATCCATAAAAGATTTAACACAATCAAACTTAGGTGTCATACCTGACTACTTACCATTGTCGAGGTCCCAATCTTCAGAGTTGCATTTAATTCTATCCAATAAATCCCATCTAAATCCAATAGTCTTCATCATAAAAGAGCCAGCACAAGAAGTATCGAGCATGGTGCGATTATTTTCAGAAAGCCGAGCATAATTTTTTTGAACAATTGTTTCTCTTGGAAGCTCATGATTGGGGCATGAATATAACATTGATTTAAGCCTTCCCCAAGCATGAGCGATGCTTTCTCCTTCGCGAGGCCAAAAATTATATATATATTTGCGATCACGATGAACAAGATGCATAGGGTAATACTTTTGATGAAATTCCAATTTTAATCTTCTATAACTCCATGATCTCGTATCATCACATAGCCTATACCGTACCAATGTGTCTCCCTTCAAAGATAAAGGGAAGACCTTCTTCTTAGCAACATCATCGGGTATACTTGCAAGCTTAAATAATCCACAAACTTCATCCACATATATTAGATGTTCATCGGGATGCTTTGTTCCATCTCTCGTAAAAGGATTAGCTAGCAGTTTTTCTATCATACCCGAAGGATACTCATAAGGAATTTCATTTTCATACTCATTTTCAACAGGTTCAGTAGGTTGAGGAGCAACTCTTTGCTCTACTGGTCGGGGTGAAGATACCCCGAACAAGCCCCTCAGAGGATTACTTTCCATAGTAACAAGTGACAGTAAATTTCAGCACACTATATAAATTTTTCCTTACCAAATTCCACCTACCAAAGGCGCTTCACTCCCTGGCAACGGCGCCAGAAAAGAGTCTTGATGACCCACAATTATAGGGGATCTATCGTAGTCCTTTCGATAAGTAAGAGTGTCGAACCCAACGAGGAGCAGAAGGAAATGATAAACGGTTTTCAGCAAGGTATTCTCTGCAAGTACTGAAATAAGTGGTAATAGATAGTTATGTGATGAGATAATTTGTAGCGAGCAACAAGTAACAAAAGTAAATAAAGTGCAGCAAGGTGGCCCAATCCTTTTTGTAGCAAAGGACAAGCCTGGACAAACTCTTATATAAGGAAAAGCGCTCCCAAGGACACATGGGAATATCGTCAAGCTAGTTTTCATCACGTTCATATGATTCGCGTTCGGTACTTCGATAATTTGACATGTGGGTGGACCGGTGCTTGGGTGCTGTTCTTACTTGAAAAAGCATCCCACTTATGATTAACCTCTATTGCAAGCATCCGCAACTACAACAAAAGTATTAAGGTAAACCTAACCATAGCATGAAACATATGGATCCAAATCAGCCCTTTACGAAGTAACACATAAACTAGGGTTTAAGCTTCTGTCACTCTAGCAACCCATCATCTACTTATTACTTCCCAATGCCTTCCTCTAGGCCCAAGTAATGGTGAAGTGTTATGTAGTCGACGTTCACATAACAACACTAGAGGCTAGACAACATACATCTCATCAAAATATCGAACGAATACCAAATTCACATGACTACTAATAGCAAGACTTCTCCCTTGTCCTCAGGAACAAACGTAACTACTCACAAAGCATAAACATGTTCATAATCATAGGGGTATTAATATGCATAAAGGATCTGAACATATGATCTTCCACCAATTAAACCAACTAGCATCAACTATAAGGAGTAATTAACACTACTAGCAACCTACTAGCACCAATCCTGGACTTGGAGACAAGAATTGGATACAAGAGATGAACTAGGGTTTTGAGATGAGATGGTGCTGATGAAGATGTTGATGGAGATTGCCCTCTCCCGATGAGAGGAGCGTTGGTGATGACGATGGTGATGATTTCCCCCTCCGGGAGGGAAGTTTCCCTGACAGAACAGCTCTGCCGGAGCTCTAGATTGGATCCGCCAAGGTTCCACCTCGTGGCGGCGGAGTTTCGTCCCGAAAGGTTGCTTCTTATTTTTTTTCTCGACAAAAGACTTCATATAGGAGAAGATGGTCATTGGAGAGCCACCAGGGGGCCCACGAGGTAGGGGGCGGGCCCTAGGGGGGGTGCCCCCACCCTCGTGAGCAGGGTGTGGGCCCCCTGGTTTTTATCTTTGGCGAGGATTTTTCATTATTTATTATAAGGTGTTCCGTGGAGTTTCAGGACTTTTGGAGTTGTGCAGAATAGGTCTCTAATATTTGCTCCTTTTCTAGCCCAGAATTCCAGCTGCCAGCATTCTCCCTCCTTATGTAAACCTTGTAAAATAAGAGAGAATAGCCATAACTATTGTGACATAATGTGAAATAACAGCCCATAATGCAATAAATATCGATATAAAAGCATGATGCAAAATGGACGTATCACATAACTTCCAGAATAGGATTACCGTATAACTCTGGTGCATATCTTACTCTGGTTGACCTACGAGGTTCGGTAGTAACTTGATCAGAAGTTTCATGATCATCATCATTAGCTTCCTAACTTACTGGTGTAGGAATCACTTGAACTGATTTATGTGATGAACTACTTTCCAATAAGGGAGTAGGTACAATTACCTCGTCAAGTTCTACTTTCCTCCCACTCACTTCTTTTGAGAGAAACTCCTTCTCTAGAAAGGATCCATTCTTAGCAACAAATATCTTGCCTTCGGATCTGTGATAGAAGGTGTACTCAACAGTCTCCTTTGGGTATCCTATGAAGACACATTTCTCCGATTTGGGTTTGAGCTTATCAGGTTGAAGCTTTTTCACATAAGCATCGCAGCCCCAAACTTTAAGAAACGACAACTTGGGTTTCTTGCCAAACCACAGTTCATAAGGTGTCGTCTCAACGGATTTGGATTGTGCCCTATTTAATGGGAATGCAGCCGTCTATAAAGCATAACCCCAAAATGATAGCGGTAAATCAGTAAGAGACATCATAGATCACACCATATCTAATGAAGTGCAGTTACGACGTTCGGACACACCATTACGCTGTGGTGTTCCAGGTGGCGTGAGTTGCGAAACTATTCCGCATTGTTTCAAATGAAGACCAAACTCGTAATTCACATATTCTCCTCCACGATCAGATCGTAGAAACTTTATTTTCTTGTTACGATGATTTTCCACTTCACTCTGAAATTCTTTGAACTTTTCAAATGTTTCAGACTTATGTTTCATCAAGTAGATATACCCCATATCTGCTCAAATCATCTGTGAAGGTAAGACAATAACGATACCCATCGCGAGCATCAACACTCATCGGACTGCATACATTAGTATGTATTATTTCCAACAAGTCTGTCGCTCACTCCATTGTTCCGAATAACGGAGTTTTAGTCATCTTGCCCATGAGGCATGGTTCGCAAGCATCAAGTGATTCCAAAAGCCCATCAACATGGAGATTGTTCATGCGCTTTACACCAATATGACCTAAACGCCAGTGCCACAAATAAGTTGCACTATCATTATTAAACTTATATATTTTGGCTTCAATACTATGAACATGTGTATCACTAATATCAAGATTTAGTAAAAATAGACCACTCATCAAGGGTGCATGAACATAAAAGATATTACTCATATAAATAGAACAACCATTATTCTCTGATTTAGATGAATAACCGTCTCACATCAAACAAGATCCAGATATAATGTTCATTCTCAACGCTGGCACCAAATAACAATTATTTAGGTCTAAAACTAATCCCGAAGGTAGATGTAGAGGTAGTGTGCCAATGACGATCAGATCGACTTTGGAACCATTTCACACACGCATCGTCACCTCGTCCTTAGCCAATCTTTGCTTAATCCCTAGACCCTGTTTCGAGTTGCAAATATTAGCAACAGAACCAGTATCAAATACCCAGGCGCTACTGCAAGCATTAGTAAGGTACACATCAATAATATGTATGTAGCGACCCGACCTCAGATGGTCAAGTCTCTGTGCTTCAGTGTCATCCCTGGATCGGTAATGCTGACACACACAGTACTCGAGGATTTATAACAGAGTAGAAATCACACACTTATTACATTGAAAAAGTCTAAAAGAGAACTTATTACAATAATATGGCTTAAGGCCATCTAATGCGATAACAACGGAAGGCTTGGAAGATAAGGTGAGTCCATCAACTCCAATGGCATAGCTGAGCTGCACGGCAACGACCTAACGAACCTTACTCCTCGTCTGAAAAGTCTGCAACATAATACGTTGCAGCCCGAAAATGGGTCAGCACATGGAATATGCTGACAATATAACATAGTAGAGCAAAAGCAGAATAATGCTATCACTACATGCATATATGGCTGGTGGAAAGCTGTATGGCTATAGTTTTTGTGAAAAGCCAATTTTTTCCTACAACAAAGGAATAGATTTTTATTTAACTATCATGGTGGTTGAAACATCATTGAGAAGGTACCCCCAACTCAATCCCAATTAAAGTGATTAACAACCCAACAGTATTAATTAAACATGGTGAGATACATGTGATAACCCAAGTAGTAGATACTCAAGAATTGTCCATAACCGGGGACACGGCTAACCATGATTAGATTGTACACTCTGCAGAGGTTTGCGCACTTTTCCCCACAAGACTCGATCGCCTCCGTTGGATTTCTCGCACTACATGGTGTTTGAGAAACGGATGACCGAGACACAGTCTTTCAGAAACGTTAACTCTCTACTCCGGGTAGACCATACCAAACCTACAAAACCCACTACCTGCTGATCTACCTCTTCAAGAGCTTCACGTAACTTACTCAACTATGATAGAGCCCATAATAGCTTGTGGCTGCACACGGAAGTTTCTAGCATGAATCATCTCAGTTCCCTTTGAGCCTGGGTGGCGGTCCATAGGAAGATCACACGGGTACCTCGGGATTTCCAAAAAAATACAGACAACACTGGGTTCCCCAGGTGCCTCAATCCACCCAGTTGTTTGATTAAGTTGCCACCTTAAGTTGAACCATTAATTAACAATCTCACATCTGTCATGAATTTCACTCAAACCCAAACCACGTCTACGAGCGTAGCATAGCAATATAAGCAATACGTAGAAGTAACTCCCAAGGGTTTGGATATAATAGGGCAATAGGTTCTACCTCAGCAACTACTTCCCAACCCACAAGTTAATGACATCCTAATCATGCAATGTTTGGGGATTGGAACTAATGCATGAAAACTGGGTAATAATGGGATATGATCAAAGTGTTACTTGCCTTGCTGACGATCCGCGAATCCTAGAGACTCGTAGTAACACGCTTCGCACTTCGGGAATTCTATCGCAAGCAAACAATAACATACATAAGTAACAAGCAACGATGCACAAGAAAAACTCAAATAAGATAAGTTGACTAGAAAGTTCAACTTAAGAACTCCGGTACGCAAAAAGAATCAAATCAAACGAAGCAACGAAAGTCAAACGGCGAAAGAAAACCACTTCGTTTACTAATTCTGAACTTAAGTCAAATTCTACAGTAACAAAAACTTGTTTGAGTTGATTAACTGGAAAGAGGGTTTCGAGACGAAACTCCAGGCGCCTGAATCGCCTGATTCCGATAAACGAGCGAAAAGATAACAGAAATTAAGATCGGATCAGAAATCGCGATCAGAAAAATCACGGAATAAATCCGATAAAAAGAAAAACAACGAACAGATTAACGAACGAACGTTCGTTATCTGGATCTAAACGAAGAACACGTTCGTTTAAAATGAACGAACGAGCGAACACTCGCTAAAAAAATAAACCGGAGAAAAACCGATCTATTTAAAAAACAAAAACTAGGGTTTTGAAAAAAAAAACGAACGTTTTTTTAGAAAAACCGGCGGTTGGAAACGCCGGCTACCTCTGGCGAGGGCTTGGGCGGCGAGGTGCAGTGGCGGCGGCGGGAGGCGGCGGCGCGGGCGGCGGCGGTGGTGTGGTGGTGGGGGCCGGGGTGGCGCGTATATATAGGAGGGGGGGCGACTTGGAGTAGGGGGCAAGGCGCGGCGGCGGAGGCGGAGTCCGGCTCGCACTCTGTCCGAGTCGGTGGCGGCGGTGGCGCTCGCGCGCGGGGGAGGCGGCGGCGACTTGGGCCGGCGGCCCGGCTGGGTTCGGCCCAGTCGGCGCGGGGAGTTAAAAAAAACAGTTTCGCTGACAGAAATAAAATCCTAGAAATTAAAATAAAAATCGAAAAATGCCAAAACAAATTTTCACCGTCTAAATAAAATATTTAGGACGAGTTGAACATTTTCTTGGCCCTAAAATGCAATTTTGAAAACGTGCAATTTTTCTAATGCAAATAAAATCCGAATAAAACCAAATAAAATCCAATAAATTATTTTAATATTTTTCCTCCAATATTTCAATTATTTTGGAGAAGTCCTATTATCTCCACTCATTTGATTTAATATGAAATATTTTTCAGAGAGAAAATTTATAAAAATCAAAATCCTCGTTTCATTATTTGATAAAAAATCAAATATGAAAACCGGAAAATCCCCAACTCTCTCTCCGTGGGTCCTTGAGTTGCTTAGGATTTCGAGGATTGTGGAATGGAAATGCAATAAATTGAAAATTGAAAATTTGGGATGTTACAAACCTACCCCCCTAAAGATGAATCTCGCCCTCGAGATTCAGGTTGGCTAGAAAATAGGTATGGGTGGTCCTTGCGGAGAACATCCTCTCGTTCCCAGGTGGCTTCATCCTCGGTATGGTGGCTCCACTGAACTTTGCAAAACTTGATAACCTTACTGCGGGTGACTCTGCTCGCAAACTCAAGAATCTTAACTGGCTTCTCCTTGTAAATCAAATCACTGTCCAACTGAATCGCGTCCAAGGGTACTGTATCTCTTAATGGTATACCAGCCATCTCAGCATGACACTTCTTCAGCTGTGAAACGTGGAACACATCATGGACTCCTGACAATCCCTCAGGTAACTCCAACTTACAGGCAACTTCTCCCATCCGTTCCAAAATGCGATACAGTCCTACAAATCTCGGGGCTAACTTTCCCTTAACTCCAAAACGTTTCACTCCTCGCAAGGGCGATACTCGCATATATGCTCTATCTCCAATTTCGTAGGTTATCTCCTTGCGTTTTGAGTCTGCATAACTCTTCTGCCTGGACTGAGCAATCTTCAGTCGGTCTCGGATCAATTTTACCTTCTCCTCAGATTCTTTAATCAAGTCTGGTCCAAACAACTGTCGGTCTCCTACCTCATCCCACATCAACGGTGTTCTGCACCTGCGTCCATACAGGGCTTCAAATGGTGCCATCTTCAAACTGGCTTGGTAGCTATTGTTGTATGAGAACTCTGCATACGGCAAATTGTCATCCCAACTAGATCCATAATCTAGCGCACAGGCTCTCAACATGTCCTCCAAAATTTGATTGACTCTCTCAGTCTATCCATTTGTCTACGGGTGAAACTCTGTACTGAACTCCAATCTCGTTCCCAAAGTCTGGTGTAACTGATGCCAAAACTTTGAAGTAAACTGTGTTCCTCGATCCGATACGATGGTCCTCGGAACTCCATGCAGACATACGATCCTGGACATATAGATCTTGGCCAACTTTGCACTTGTATAGGTGGTTTTCACTGGGATGAAGTGAGCTACTTTGGTCAAACGATCAACTACTACCCATATGGAATCATATCCTGCTTTAGTCCTGGGTAATCCGGTGATAAAGTCCATGCCAAGTTTATCCCACTTCCATTCGGGTATCGGCATAGGCTGTAACAGTCCTGCTGGCTTCTGATGTTCTGCCTTAACTCTCTGACATACATCACATACGGCTACATACTCGGCAATATCCTTCTTCATACCAGTCCACCAGAAACGTTCCTTCAAATCCAAATACATCTTGGTGTTTCCGGGGTGTATCGAGTATGGTGAGTCATGCGCCTCTTGAAGTATTAACTTTCTGATCTCCTGATTATTGGGCACGTAAATTCGGTCCTCAAACCATAGGGTATCGTGCTCATCCTCACGAAAACCTTTGGCCTTTCCTTTGCCCATCTTCTCCTTTATCTCGGCAATCTCTTTATCATCTTTCTGAGCTTCCCGAATCTTGTCCAGCAATGTCGACTGAACCTCCATTGTGGCAATGAACCTTCTAGGTACAATCTCTAATCGAAGTTCCATGATGTCCTTTGCTAATTCCTTCGGCAGTCCTTTACTTTCAAGGATATTAGCATAACTCTTCCGACTCAATGCGTTTGCTACGACATTGGCCTTTCCTGGATGATAGTGTAGCTTCATGTCATAATCCTTTATAAGCTCCAACCATCTCCTCTGCCTAAGGTTCAGCTCCATCTCGGTGAAGATGTACTTCAAACTCTTGTGATCCGTGTACACATCACAACGGTTTCCAATAAGGTAATGTCTCCAAGTCTTCAACGCATGCACTACGGCTGCTAGCTCCAAATCATGCGTAGCATAATTCAACTCATGAGGTTTTAGTTGTCGTGAGGCATACGAAACAACTCTTCCGTCCTGCATAAGCACACATCCAAGTCCTAAGCGAGAGGCGTCGCAATACACTTGGAATTCCTTATGTATATCTGGCAGTACTAGCACTGGGGCTGTAGTCAAACGTTTCTTCAACTCCTGGAAACTTGCTTCACAATCTTCTGTCCATTTAAACTTGGTATCCTTCTTCAACAGTTCAGTCATTGGTTTTGCAATCTTGGAAAAATTCTCAATGAATCTCCGGTAGTATCCTGCGAGTCCAAGAAAACTGCGGATCTCGCTAACTGAGGTGGGTGCCAACCATTCAGTGACTGACTGAACCTTGCTGGGGTCTACTGCTATACCTTCTCCTGATATAACATGTCCAAGGAATCCGACTTCCTTCAGCCAAAACTCGCATTTGCTAAACTTAGCATACAACTGGTGTTCCCTGAGCTTCTCGAGAACTAAACGCAAATGCTCTTTGTGCTCCTCCTCGTTCTTCGAGTATACCATGATATCATCAATAAACACCACAACAAACTTGTCCAAATACTCCATGAACACCTTGTTCATCATGCTCATGAAATAGGCAGGGGCGTTAGTCAGTCCAAACGACATGACCGTGTACTCGTATAATCCATATCGCATTGTGAACGCCGTCTTTGGTATGTCCTTCTCTCGTATCTTCAACTGATGATACCCTGATCGTAAATCGATCTTTGAGAACACTTTAGCTCCTTGCAACTGATCAAACAGATCGTTGATCATCGGCAGTGGGTACTTGTTCTTTATCGTCACTTCATTCAAGGCTCGATAATCAACAACCATCCTTAGGGATTTATCTTTCTTCTCAACCAAAAGTACTGGGGCTCCCCAAGGTGATGAACTCCTTCGGATGTATCCTTTCTCCAATAACTCCTTGATCTGTTTCTTAATTTCCTCCAGATCATTCGCGGGCATCCGATAGGGTCTCTTGGATATTGGTCCTGTTCCTGGTAACAGCTCTATCAAAAACTCAATATCTCTGTCCGGTGGCATGCCTGGTAACTCCTCTGGGAAAACATCCGGGTAATCCTTTACTACCGGCACTTCCTCCTGAACAACTCCCGTAAGGGCATTCACTTGGCTCCTTTTAGGCACATGCCTAGACACATACTTAATCCTTTTTCCCTCCGGGGTGGTGAGATAAATCGACTTACTCGCACAGTCAATGCTTCCTCCATACTTTGACATCCAGTCCATACCCAATATCACATCCAATCCTTGCGACTCCAAGATAATTAGGTCGGACGGAAACACATGTGTGCCAATGGTTAAGGGTATCTGGTCACACCATCGGCTAGCCATATATTCTGCTCCGGGTGAACTCACTAAAAGAGGGGTCCTAAGGGTTTGGGTTGGTAGTTTAAACTTATCCACGAATCCCCTTGATATGTATGAATGCGATGCACCAGTATCGAAAAGAACAAGAGCGGTAAATGACTTAACCAAAAACTTACCTATTACCGCGTCCGGCTGCTCTTCAACCTCCTCCACGTTAACGTGGTTCACTTGTCCTTTGTTGAATGGATTGGGCTTCTTCCCAGCGCTTCCATTTCCGTTTCCATTCCTTCCTTCAGGGCAATCATTGGCATAGTGGCCTGTCTTCCCGCACTTAAAACAGGTAACCTGACTTAAGTCTCTTTTGGCGGGAGTGGACGGGTTGGAGCGGTTCTGATTGTTGTTAGCTCCGTTCCCATTCCCATTCTTAGCACCACTGTGGTTATGTGATCCTCCTCCAGTGTGGTTGTGACCTCCATGGTTATGAACAAGTCCTCCCGTGTTCGGGGTTAGGCGAGGCTTCTGCTGAGCTCCTGAGTTATACTTCCCTTGTCCATACTTTCTCTTGTGGCTCTCAATCTGCTGTTGTTTCCCTTCAATCATAAGAGCCTTATCTACCAACTCCTGGTAGTTGTTGAAGGTTGCTACCATCAACTGCATGCTCATCTCATCATTCAGCCCTTCCATAAACTTCTCCTGCTTCGCGGCATCTGTGGCCACATCATCAGGGGCATAGCGTGATAACTTGCTAAACTCATCCACGTACTGAGCCACAGTACGGTTCCCCTGGCGTAGGTTGCGAAACTCCCGCTTCTTCATTTGCATAGCTCCAGTGGAGACATGGGCTGTGCGGAAAGCTTGCTGAAACTGGTCCCAAGTGACATTGGCTATAGGAAAAGTGGCTGTGTAATTCTCCCACCATGAGGCTGCTGGTCCATCCAATTGATGTGCGGCAAAGCGCACCTTCTCAGCATCTATGCAACCTGCGGTGTTCAACTCCCTTCCAATACGGCGTAGCCAATCATCAGCAACTATAGGCTCGGTGCTACTGGAAAACACCGGCGGCTATAACCTTAGAAACGGGCTAGGTTGTCCACTGGCGGTGGGTTGTTGTTGTTGTTGTTGTTGCCCTAGTTCTGAACTAGCAATTGCATCAAGGCATTCTGCTGCTGGATCAACTGGGTGAGCTCCGGCGGGAAGGCAAAACCGGTGTCACGTCTCGGAGGCATCTGATGGGTTTAGATGGAGAGATTTAGAATAGAAGAGGTCTAATGAGAAACACTACCCATATGCACATGAGACAAACACAATCATTTCACTCAATCAATCAAGCAAGGGCATACAAATGGTCTAGAACTATCGCAAAAGTGCTCACTACTACTATATACATGGGGAAAATACTACTAATAGATGGTGGTCATCTAGAAATTTTGATCGGTGGAAGACTCCATGATGTCTGCTCTAGCTTGTGTCTTCAAAGTCATCATCACTAGGGTCGGAGTAGGTGTCGTCGATGATGATGTAGTCCTCGGGGCGTATTTCCTTGGGTTCTTCTTCTTCTTCTTCAATTGGTGCTGGTCCTCCCATGAATACTCCGATCTTCGTGACTAAGTCGTCATTCTTCTCCAGTAGGGTCTTGATTTCCTCCTGATATCCATCGCGGGTAAACTTGAGTTTTTCCTCCAGCTCGATGATCCTAGTCTTCGCCTTCTTCAAGTCCATCATGTCCGCACACATCTGGTTCTCCTGACGTTGAATGTGCTGGTTTAACTCCTGGATGAAAGCTGCAATGGATCTATCCTTCTTAGTGTTGATTACTTCCCATTGCTCGTCTCAGCGCCCACATATTTGGTAGATAGTGTCCTTAAGCTCCCTGTTGTAAACTTCTCCAATGCGTCCCATGGTGATGTGAGCTGCCATACTCTTTCCTAAACTCCAGGTTGGTGCGTCGAAGGAAAATTCTATGGGTTTAGAGGTTGGCGAGAACGTCCTTCCTGGAACTTGTACTTGAATCATCCAGCGCTCCTCTTCAGGTAAAGTGGCGTTGTACGTCCCGGTGAAGCTTGGTATTCCAATGTTCAAGTACCTAGTGACTTCCTTCAAGTGGCATCCAAAAGGTGTGTCTTCATCCGGTTGTGCAAACTTGTTCTTCATCTCCGTCATCCTAAAGAGTAGAAAATGGAGAGGAGTCAGAAATAAGTAGAGAAGTGTGACCTAGGGTTTATCTTAGGGGTCGTGTCCTACACTCGGCGTGTGCTCTGATACCATCTTGTAGCGACCCGACCTCAGATGGTCAAGTCTCTGTGCTTCAGTGTCATCCCTGGATCGGTAATGCTGACACACACAGTACTCGAGGATTTATAACAGAGTAGCAATCACACACTTATTACATCGAAAAGTCTAAAAGAGAACTTATTACAATAATATGGCTTAAGGCCATCTAATGCGATAACAGCGGAAGGCTTGGAAGATAAGGTGAGTCCATCAACTCCAACGGCATAGCTGAGCTGCACGACAATGACCTAACAAACCTTACTCCTCGTCTGAAAAGTCTGCAACATAATACATTGCAGCCCGAAAATGGGTCAGCACATGGAATATGCTGGCAATATAACACAGTAGAGCAGAAACAGAATAATGCTATCACTACATGCATATATGGCTGGTGGAAAGCTCTATGGTTATAGTTTTTGCGAAAAGCCAATTTTTTCCTACAACAAAGGAATAGATTTTTATTTAACTATCATGGTGGTTGAAACATCTTTGAGAAGGTATCCCCAACTCAATCCCAATTAAAGTGATTAACAACCCAACAATATTAATTAAACATGGTGAGATACATGTGATAACCCAAGTAGTAGATACTCAAGAATTGTCCATAACCGGGGACACGGCTAACCATGATTAGATTGTACACTCTGCAGAGGTTTGCGCACTTTTCCCCACAAGACTCGATCGCCTCCGTTGGATTTCTCGCACTACATGGTGTTTGAGAAACGGATGACCGAGACACAGTCTTTCAGAAACGTTAACTCTCTACTCCGGGTAGACCATACCAAACCTACAAAACCCACTACCTGCTGATCTACCTCTTCAAGAGCTTCACGTAACTTACTCAACTATGCTAGAGCCCATAATAGCTTGTGGCTGCACACGGAAGTTTCTAGCATGAATCATCTCAGTTCCCTTTGAGCCTGGGTGGCGGTCCATAGGAAGATCACACGGGTACCCCGGGATTTCCAAAAAAATACAGACAACACTGGGTTCCCCAGGTGCCTCAATCCACCCAGTTGTTTGATTAAGTTGCCACCTTAAGTTGAACCATTAATTAACAATCTCACATCTGTCATGAATTTCACTCAAACCCAAACCACGTCTACGAGCATAGCATAGCAATATAAGCAATACGTAGAAGTAACTCCCAAGGGTTTGGAATATAACAGGGCAATAGGTTCTACCTCAGCAACTACTTCCCAACCCACAAGTTAATGACATCCTAATCATGCAATGTTTGAGGATTGGAACTAATGCATAAAAACTGGGTAATAATGGGATATGATCAAAGTGTTACTTGCCTTGCTGACGATCCGCGAATCCTAGAGACTCGTAGTAACACGCTTCGCACTCCGGGAATTCTATCGCAAGCAAACAATAACATACATAAGTAACAAGCAACGATGCACAAGAAAAACTCAAATAAGAGAGGTTGACCAGAAAGTTCAACTTAAGAACTCCGGTACGCAAAAAGAATCAAATCAAACGAAGCAACGAAAGTCAAACGGCGAAAGAAAACCACTTCAGTTACTAATTCTGAACTTAAGTCAAATTTTACAGTAACAAAAACTTGTTTGAGTTGATTAACCGGAAAGAGGGTTTCGAGACGGAACTCCAGGCGCTTGAATCACCTGATTCCGATAAACGAGCGAAAAGATAAACAAAAATTAAGATCGGATCAGAAATCGCGATCAGAAAAATCGCGGAATAAATCCGAGAAAAAGAAAAACGATGAATAGATTAACGAACGAACGTTCGTTATCTGGATCTAAACGAAGAACGCGTTTGTTTAAAATGAACGAACGAGCGAACACTCGCTAAAAAAATAAACCGGAGAAAAACCGATCTATTTAAAAAAACGAAAACTAGGGTTTTGAAAAAATAAATAAAACCGAACGGTTTTTTAGAAAAACCGGCGGTTGGAACCGGCGGCTACCTCCGGCGAGGGCTTGGGCGGCGGGGTGCGGCGGTGGCGCGCTGCAGCGGCGACGGCGGGGCTCGGCGGCGGCGCGGGCGGCGACGGTGGTGTGGTGGTGGGGGGGCGGGGTGGCGCGTATATCTAGGAGGGGGGAGGGCGGCGACTTGGAGTAGGGGGCAAGGCGCGGCGGCGGAGGCGGAGTCCGGCTCGGACTCTGTCCGAGGCGGTGGCGGAGGCGGCGCTCGCGCGCGGGGGAGGCAGCGGCGACTTGGGCCGGCGGCCCGGCTGGGTTCGGCCGAGTCGGCACGGGGAGTTAAAAAAAACAGTTTCACCGACAGAAATAAAATCCTAGAAATTAAAATAAAAATCTAAAAATTCCAAAACAAATTTTCACCGTCTAAATAAAATATTTAGGACGAGTTGAACATTTTCTTGGCCCTAAAATGAAAATTTTAAAACGTGCAATTTTTCTAATGCAAATAAAATCCAATAAATGATTTTAATATTTTTCCTCCAATATTTCAATTATTTTGGAGAAGTCCTATTATCTCCACTCATTTGATTTAATATGAAATATTTTTCGGAGAGAAAAATTATAAAAATCAAAATCCTCGTTTCATTATTTGATAAAAAAATCAAATATGAAAACCGGAAAAATCCCCAACTCTCTCTCCGTGGGTCCTTGAGTTGCTTTGGATTTTGAGGATTGCGGAACGGAAATGCAATAAATAATGATATGCATGGATGATCTACATATAACATTCCAAATTGAAAATTTGGGATGTTACAATGTATATCAAATATACCTTTCACTTTGCCATCCTTCTTCTCTGCCAAATACTTCGGTCAGATCCGCTTCCAGTGACCAGTCCCTTTGCAGTAAAAGCACTCATTCTCAGGCTTAGGTCCAGACTTGGGCTTCTTCACTTGAGCAGAAACTTGCTTGTCGTTCTTCTTGAAGTTCCCATTCTTCCCTTTACCCTTTTTCTTGAAACTGATGGTCTTGTTGACCATCAACACTTGATGCTCCTTCTTGATTTCTACCTCCGCAGCCTTTAGCATTGAGAAGAGCTCGGGAATTGTCTTATCCATCCCTTGCATATTATTGTTCATCACGAAGCTCCTGTAGCTTGGTGCTAGTGATTGAAGAACTCTGTCAATGACACTATCATCCGGAAGATTAACTCCCAGCTGGGTGAAGTGGTTGTGGTACCCAGACATTCTGAGTATATGTTCACTGACAGAACTATTCTCCTCCATTTTGCAGCTGTAGAACTTATTGGAGATTTCATATCTCTCAGTCCGGGCATTTGCTTGAAATATTAACTTCAACTCCTGGAACATCTCATATGCTCCACGACGTTCAAAACGTCGTTGAAGTCCCGGTTCTAAGCCGTAAAGCATGGCACACTGAACTATCGAGTAGTCATCAACTTTTCTCTGCCAGGTGTTCATAACATCTGGCGTTGCTCCTGCAGTGGGTTTGTCACCTAGCGGTGCTTCCAATACGTAATTCTTCTATGCAGCAATGAGGATAATCCTCAAGTTACAAACCCAATCTGTGTAATTGCTACCATCATCTTTCAACTTAGCTTTCTCTAGGAACGCATTAAAATTCAACGGAACAACAACACATGCCATTTATCTATAATAACATAGACATGCAAAATACTATTAGGTACTAAGTTGATATGATAAATTAAAGTTTAATTAATCATATTACTTAAGAACTCCCACTTAGATAGTCATCCCTCTAATCATCTAAGTGATCACGTGATCCATATCAACTAAACCATGTCCGATCATCACGTGAGATGGAGTAGTTTTCAATGGTGAACATCACTATGTTGATCATATCTACTATATGATTCACGCTCGACCTTTCGGTCTCGGTGTTCCGAGGCCATATCTGCATATGCTAGGCTCGTCAAGTTTAACCTGAGTATTCCGCGTGTGCAAAACTGGCTTGCACTCGTTGTATGTGAACGTAGAGCTTATCACACCCGATCATCATGTGGTGTCTCGGCACGACGAACTGTAGCAACGGTGCATACTTAGGGAGAACACTTATACCTTGAAATTTAGTGTGAGATCATCTTATAATCTACCGTCGAACTAAGCAAAATAAGATGCATAAAGGATAAACATCACATGCAATCAATATAAGTGATATGATATGGCCATCATCATCTTGTGCCTTTGATCTTCATCTCCAAAGCACCGTCATGATCACCATCATCACCGACTTGACACCTTGATCTCCATCGAAGCATCGTTGTCATCTCGCCAACTATTGCTTCTACGACTATCGCTACCGCTTAGTGATAAAGTAAAGCAATTACAAGGCGATTGCATTTCATATAATAAAGCGACAACCATATGGCTACTGCCAATTGCCGATAACTCTGTTACAAAACATGATCATCTCATACAATAAAATTTTGCATCATGTATTGACCATATCACATCACAACATACCTTGCAAAAACAAGTTAGACGTCCTCTACTTTGTGGTTGCAAGTTTTACGTGGCTGCTACGGGCTGAGCAAGAACTGTTCTTACCTACGCATCAAAAACCACAACGCGGTATAGTGATTGCTTTTTGATGTTCAGAAAGAACCCTGTTCATTGAATCCGATTCAACTAAAGTTGGAGAAACTGACACCCACTAGCCACCTGTGTGCGGAGCACGTTGGTAGAACCAGTCTCGCATAAGCGTACGCGTAATGTCGGTCTGAGCCGCTTTATCCAACAATACCGATGAATCAAGAATCAACTAGTGACGAAAAGCAATATGTATATACCCATGCCCACAACTATTTTGTGTTCTACTCCTGCATATAACATCTACGCATAGACCTGGCTCGGATACCACTATTGGGGAACGTAGTAATTTCAAAAAAATTCCTACACACACACAAGATCCATCTAGGTGATGCATAGTAATGAGAGGGGAGAGTTTTGTCCATGTACCGTTGTAGACCGTAAGCGGAAGCGTTATGACAACGCGGTTGATGTAGTCGTACATCTTTAGGATCCGACCGATCCTAGCACCGAAGGTACGGCACCTCCACTATCTGCACACGTTCAGCTCGGTGACGTCCCACGAACTCTAGATCCAGCTGAGCGTCGAGGGAGAGCCTCATCAGCATGACGGCGTGATGGCGGTGATGATGAAGTTACCAACGCAGGGCTTCACCTAAGCACTACAACGATATGACCGAGGTGGAATTCTATGGAGTGGGGCACCGCACACGGCTAAACAATCAACTTGTGTGTCTATGGGGTGCCCCCCTCCCCCGTATATAAAGGAGTGGAGGAGGGGGAGGGCTGGCCCTCTATGGCGTGCCCAAGGGGGGGAGTCCTACTCCCGGTGGGAGTAGGATCCCCCTTTCCCTTATTGGAGTAGGAGAGAAGGAAAGGGGGAGAGAGTGAAGGAAGGGGGGCCGCCCCCCACCCAATTCGGATTGGGCTAGGGGGGCGCACCCTCCACCTTGGCCTTCCTCTCCTCTTTTACACTAAGGCCCAATAAGGCCCATATACTCCCCGGGTGGTTGCGGTAACCCCCTGGTATTCTGGTAAATGCCCGAACTCACCCGGAACCATTCTGATGTCCAAACATAGCCTTCCAGTATATTGATCTTTATGTCTCGACCATTTCGAGACACCTCATCATGTACGTGATCATATCCAGGACTCCGAACTACCTTCGGTACATAAAAACACATAAACTCATAATACCGATCGTCACTGAATGTTAAGCGTGCGGACCCTACGGGTTCGATAACTATGTAGACATGACCGAGACTCATCTCCGGTCAATAACCAATAGCGGAACCTGGATGCTCATATTGGTTCCTACATATTCTATGAAGATATTTATCGGTCAAACCGCATAACAACATACACTGTTCCCTTTGTCATCGGTATGTTACTTGCCCGAGATTCGATCGTCGGTATCCCAATACCTAGTTCAATCTCGTTACCGCCAAGTCTCTTTACTCATTCCATAATGCAACATCCCGTAACTAACTCATTAGTCACATTGCTTGCAACGCTTATAGTGATGTGCTTTACCGAGAGGGCCCAGAGATACCTCTCCGATACACGGAGTGACAAATCCTAATCTCGATCTATGCCAACTCAACAAACACCATTAGAGACACCTGTAGAGCATATTTATAGTCACCCAGTTACGCTGTGACATTTGATAGCACACTAAGTGTTCCTCCGGTATTCAGGAGTTGCATAATCTCATAGTCATAGGATCATGTATAAGTTATGGAGAAAGCAATAGCAGTAAACTAAACGATCAAAGTGCTAAGCTAACGGATGGGTCAAGTCAATCACATCATTCTCTAATGATGTGACCCCGTTCGTGAAATGACAACTCTTTGTCCATGGCTAGGAAACTTAACCATCTTTGATTAACGAGCTAGTCAAGTTGAGGCATACTAGTGACACTCTGTTTGTCTATGTCTTCACACATGTACTAAGTTTTCGGTTAATACAATTCTAGCATGAATAATAAACATTTATTATGATATAAGGAAATATAAATAACAACTTTCTCATTGCCTCTAGGGCATATTTCCTTCAGCTCTTAGGGCACACCGGATGGTTCAAGCTACGAGTAAAACCAACTTTCGAGTTTCCCCGAGGTGGCCCCACAGGTTGCCCGGTTCGGACCAACACTCAAAGGAGCACTGGCCCAGGGGGCGGGGGTAAATAAAGATGACCCTCGGGTTTGCAACTCCCAAGGGAAAAAGGCTTAGTTTGTTGGGAAAATGTAAAACAATTGTTGGGCCTTGCTGAAGGAGTTTTATTCAAAGCAAACTGTCAAGGGGGTCCCATAACCCCAACTGTGTAAGGAATGCAAAATCGAGGAACATAACAACGGTATGACGGAAACTAGGGCGGCAAGAGTGGAACAAAACATCGAGCAAAAGGCCAAGCCTTCCACCCTTTGCCTAGTATATAGATGCATTAAATAAATAAGAGATATTGTGATATCCCAACATATCCATGTTCCAACATGGAATAACCTGCAAGGCACCTGCAACTAGCGACGCTATAAGAGGGGCTGAGCAAAAGCGGTAACTTAGCCAAACAATGGTTTGCTAGAAAGGTGGATTAAAGGCTTGACATGGCAATATGGGAGGCATGATAAACAACTGATAGGTAGCACGACATAGCGATAAAGCGAACAACTAGCAAGCAAAGATAGTAGTGATATCGAGGGTAATGGTCATCTTGCATGCAAAGTTCTCAGAGTTGTCGAAAGCTTGCTCCTCATTAGCATACTCAACAGGTTCCTCGTTCACGATCTCGTCTCCCGGCTCTACCCAAAGCGAGAACACAAGCAATGGAACAACAATCAACCACAGTGCAATGCACAAGCAACATGATGCAATACATGGCATGAAATGCAAGATATGATGTGCAATGCATATGGGTACTCCGAAAGGAAAAGGATGATCAAGGCATCAACTTGGCAAACCAAGTGTGCTGCTATAAATATGGGGTGATTTCGGTTGAAATCGATATAAGGATCACCGGAAACGGATGCACGGTTTGCGAAAGACAAGGAATACAATAATGATGCAAATCTAAGATTAACAGCATCATAGCACTTATAATGCAACAAGAAACTATGCTACATCACTCCAACATAGCAACAAAGCACAAGACCATAAAGTACAGGTGAAGCTCTACAAATAATGAACATTGAGCTCCTGCTAGTTCTCAATAGAACAAGCTCAAAATAGCATGGCAAAAATGCAAATGATAACAGATCCACAGACTTGGAGAAAATACTAAACATGTCAAAACAGCATCATGTAGCAATGTTTTGAGCTAGAAAACAACATGCTACAGGAACATATCATGGCAAACAAAGGCATGGCATTCTAGTACTCAAAGCATAGAACAAAAGTCCCTTACCGATCTTTAACAAAAGATGCATAGATAATATGTAGCACCCAAGCAAACATGGCAAGTTATATGAACAGTTTCAGACTTGGAAGAAAAACATGACATGGCAGAAACAGATTCATGATAGCATCTTTGCAAGCTCCATTCACTCACCACAAGGAATTTCATGGCATAACAAGGTAACCAACATGGTTTATACATATTCAACAAGCTAAGCATGGCAAGAGAAATTTCATAGGGTACATGTATCCCTAGCAACACCCATGGCAAAGTTGAATCTCATATTAACAATTTGCCAGGGACGATATTTAGCAAAAGTAGAGCAAGGAAATGACAAGCTAGAGTGCTCCATAATTGCAGCCAGAGGCATGAATGGATAGAGCAGAACCATGTCTTCAAAAAATGCTTACTGAACTATCTAAAAATGTGCATGCATCTCATGGTAGCAACAAGTTTACATAACATAAAAATGTAACAACATCAAAATTACTAAGTGTCTGAAAACAACAACATTATGAAGCCTACTTTGCATGCTTGTTCTAGTCACCAAAAGCTCAAAAATATACAAGACTTGCACCACTTTAAATATGACATGATGTATCTCATAAAACATGTAGACATCATGCTCATAGGATGCACACACAAAATGCAACGAAAATGACAAATCATCAAGTTCTATTAAATTCCAGCAGACAACGTCATATAGCACTTTTGCAAAAAAGATTAGGGCATCAATATGGAGACTAACATGCATGCAAATGACACTAATTGAAGAGTATCATGAGATGAATATTTTGATATATCATATGCACAAAACGGAGCTACGGTCATGCAGATATAGCAAGATGAACAGGGCATAAAATATTGCAGATTCGGGACTTAGAGAAAAACGAGAGCAACCTTCCGGATCTAGGGTTTGCTCAGGCACGCGAATCAATGCCGGATCAGAGTAGTCGCCGGAGCTTCACCGGAGAGGAAGGAGATGGCCGGACTTGGGGGGGGGGGGTTCGCCGGATCCGGGGCCGGAGCTCGAGCCGGCGACGAGGCGCGCGGCGGCGGCGGTCAGCGGCGCGAAGGGCGGCAGAGGTGAGCGTTGGCGGCGGGAGGCGGTGGGGACGATCGGGCGGCGCGGGCGCCACTTCGGGCTGGGAGGGCCCCGCCTGGGCCCCGGCGGGCCGGCGCGGCGAAGTGGGCGCAGGGGCGGCTCGGCCAACCGCGGGCTGACACGTGGCGGCGGAGGAGGCCGGCGGACCCGTCTATCGGTGGGGGAGATGTGTCCGACGGCTCGGAGGGACGAAGGTTATGGTTTGGACTGCGAGAATTTCGGGGGAGATGCATATTTATAGGTAGGGAGAGCTAGAAGTGTCCAAATGAGGTGCAGTTTTCGGCCACACGATCGTGATCCAACGACGAAGAGCATGGAGGGGGTTTAGATGGGTTAGTGGGATGTTTTGGAGGGGTGTTGGGCTGCAACAAAAGAGGGGCTTTTGCGGTTACCTAGTTAACCGTTGGGGCATCAAACGACCTCCAAATGGAATGAAATTTGACAGGCGGCCTGCCGGTGATATACCAAGGCCACTCTGCAAAGCTCAACCCATTTCAAGAACGTTTTCTCCCGCTCACGAAACGATATTAGAGGGTGTCAGGACCCCGATTCGAAGTCACACCAATCTAGCCTGTAACACCTCATATCACTTTGCGACCTCATGCACGGTATTCCCACGGGTATCGCCTTACCATGGCCCGGGACCATTTGCGCCTTTTGGCTCATGTATATGATAGTGTCGCTAGCATCCATATGACAGAGAACCCGGGCTGACATGACCAATCGTGAACCCAAAGTGGCACTAACTTATAGGGACAGGCATACATGAATCAACATCGAGCATGTCGGTCAGCAACGTGTGAATCCGAGCTGTAGCACTGGGCTAACAGGACTCCGGGAACCCGGGCTGTAGCAGGCTAGGCAGGACTCCGGATGTCACCGCGTGACATTTCTCCGAAGGGACAGACACAGGAACGAAGTGAATCACATGCCGGCCAGTCAAGTGCTCCGGAGCAGTAGTGCTGGGCTAGCAGGACTACGGTGAACTGGGCTGTAGCGGACTATTATGGCTCATGGAAGCACAAGACTACATTTCCCCATAAGAGAGGCTACCAAGGATAAACAACTAGGTTATCGGATCCCACACATACCAATCATTTCAATCATACACACAATATGCTCGATATGTGTAAATACAACATGGCATCACAACATAACTCTACGGCTCAAGTATTTATTCATTAGGCTCCGAGGAGCGAGAAAATACAAACATGGGTCTCATGACCCAACATTCAGAGCATACAAGTCAAAGCACATGCGGAAGCTTAACATGTCTGAGTACAGACATCTATAAATAAAAAAGGCTGAGAAGCCTGACTATCTACCAGATCCTGCCGAGGGCACAAGATCGTAGCTAAGGTAACAAGCTAAATGTCGAAGTCCACGTGGAACTACTAGCGAGACTGAAATCTCTCTTCAAAACATAAATTAAGCAAACGTGAGTACAAATGTACCCAGCAAGACTTACATCAGAACTAACTACATATGCATTAGTATCAAGAAATGGGGTGGTGGAGTTTGACTGCAGCAAGCCAGCTTTGACTCAGTGGCTAACCTAAACTACGACTGCAAGTAACTCTTTTGAGGTGGCGCACATGAGTCCACAAATTCACCATACCAATACACCACTATGGATCCGCTCCCGTCTCCCTGCGAGAACGCCATCCATAGCACTCACGCTTATCTTGCGAGTTTTAGAGTATCCACTTTCACTTGTCTATGAACTATGCAAGGGGTCTAAGTTTCCATATCCGAGGAATCCGGCTATTGTAATAGATAATGATAACCCTGCAGGGGTGTACTTCTTCACACACACTCTCGCCACTTACCACCATGTACATGTTGTGTATCTCGGCAACCTTCAAGCGGAAGCCTGGCGAGGGAGTCGGCCACGACCTGACTAACCACACAAGTCTCTCATCCAGGTTTAGGGCCTATTCAGGTTCCATCCGCAAGGAGATCCGGCCGGGGTGTCGCTCACGGCCCCAAACGTTGTGTACAGGGTTCCCAAGCCCACCATCCAGGTGCCACTTAGTACACCGGGCCACTGTGCCTAGTCTGTCCCAAGCCCACCTATACCGGGTGCCACTTGGTAGACTACTAACACTACCTACAAACACCAGAAACTAGTTGCAACTCCTGGACAGAGATCGAGTGGATTAATAAGTCGAGAGGGGTCGAGTTACCGGAACCCAATGTGTGGTAGTAACTATTCATGGATCACAAACACAGAACTCAGTTCCTAAGAACGGCTGCAATGAGACAACCCACCATGTACTCCTACATGGCCTCTCACCGTTACCTTTACCAAATCGTGTTCACACACTTAGCTCTCAACAATAGGACATGTTCACCACATTCCAATTCATCCCCGATGAATCAGACCTGACTCAACTCTAAGCAGTAGCAGGCATGACAAACAAACATGAATGAGTAGGCACATCAGGGCTCAAACAACTCCTACTCATGCTAGTGGGTTTAATCTATTTACTGTGGCAATGACAGGTCATGCAGAGGAAAGGGGTTCAGCTACCGCAGCATGTAACAATTGAAACGTTGTTGTCCTAATGCAGTAAAAGAGAGGAGGAGCGAGAGAGTGGGCTTGTATCGGAATGAACAAGGGGGTTTTGCTTGCCTGGCACTTCTGAAGATAGTATAGTTCTTCATCGGTGTCATCGAATTCATCGCTGGATCAACGTCTACTGAGGGGGGACAAACACCGGCAACTGAGAAAGAACTCAGTCAACACATGACGATATGCAACAATATGATGCATGCTATGACATGGCAATATGAATGTGTTTTGGGCTAATGCAAGCTAGAACATATTGAAATGAGTCCATTTGAACCAAAGATTCAAATGCAAACCCATTTTATGAAGTCATATTAGTGCATTAACTTGTTTCACCTAAACAGCAAGGTTAAATTGTTCTAACATGCATGAAACTAGTACAGATGGAAAGATTGGATTTTTCTGATAATTTTTCATATATAAATTATTTCATTCTGAGCTACGGTTGAATTTCTATGAATTTTAGAAGTTAGCACTATTTTCTGGAGTTTTCTGAATTTGTTTTAATACAGAAATTCCTTTACTGCATCAGCATGACAACAATACGACATCAGCAGGTCAACCGGGGCTGACTAGGGTCAAACCTGACACGTGGGGTCCACATGTCATAGTCTCAGTTATAATTAGTGATTTTAGTTAAACCTAACCAAAATCGTTAGAGGGGATAGGCCCACCAGTCAGTGGCAGTGGGTGTTAATTAGAGCCTAAACTAATTGTTGCCACGTTGGCTAAATGGGGTTTCGCCACCGGCGACCTCATCCGACGGTGGAGGCATGTCGGAATCGCTGCTCCGGTAGCGGTTCGATGCGCCTAGGGTACTAGTGGAGAGCTCAAGCTCGTGCGCGACTAGGGGAGGCCTCGGGAGGCGGTGGGGTGGCCGGGAACGACGAACACAACGGCTTTGGCGGTGGCTGGAGCTCGGTCCAGCACGGGTGCAGTGGCTGCAGTGCATTAGCCAGAGAGTAGAGGCGCGTCGGGACCCTGGGGACCTGGAGAGCACGTGGGAGCTACTGGAGTGAGCGGAAGAGCTCTGGGGCGTGATTTTCTCCGGCATGGCGATGGCCAGAGCTTGTGCTTGTGGGGACGGTAGCTACGACACGAGAATGAGCAGGGGAGGAGGGGGGAAACGAAGGAGTCATCACAGCGCAGTCGTTTAGTAGCTCAGACAGCTCGGGGAGGCCCTCTTTGGCGCGAATCGACGACGACGATCTCCGGCGCCCGACGATGAACACGACGACGTCAGCGATGTTGCGGGGCTCCCTGGCTTGCGTGAGTAGGTGCAGAGCTTCAGGACGATGTGGCGGCGATGAGGGATACGTCTGGGAGGCGAGGCCGTGGCTCAGGGCGCGGCAACGGTGAGCGGCGGCGACGGGCACGCTCGGTGGTGGGGAAGAGAGCAAGACAGGGGAGGGGATAGAGAGCAACGAGTGAGGAAGAGGAGAGAGGGGTCTCGGGGCGTCTCCAGACGCGAATTAAGACGAAGGAGCGGCCTCCAGCACGAAGCAGGAGGTGGAGGGCTCCACGGGTGCGTGCGCGTGTTCGCTTCTGCCTACTGGCAGGAGGAAGACGGTGAGCGAGGAGGTAAGTGGGCTGGGCCGCACAGCTGGGCCAGCAACAGTAGCAGGCCGCGCAGGTAGGCTGAGGTAAGTTCTGCTCTGTTTTACTTTTATTCTGTTTTCTATTTATTTATTCATTTTGCCACTGATTCAAATTCAAAAGTAAATCAAAGCAGGGCAAAACCTTCTGAATATTTGAATGTTGCCATTATGGACTTTTCCAAAGGCACATAAATAATTTCAGGGCCTTTTGAAATATATTCTATATAAAATGAATATAATCCAAAAGTCAAATACTTATTGATTTAATTTCAAAGGCCCAAAGTAAATATCCCTGAGACTCCAAAAATATTGGTTTGAAATTTTGCCTCTTTCCAATATTTTATACCTTAACAGGAACATTTTCTTGGGTTATTTGAAGCAATTTTTAATGTTGATCTTTCTTTTAGAAATGATATCTGAGGCTTTCCACTTTCCCTAATTCACATTTCAAAAATTTAAACATGATGCAAGCAAGATGCAAACACTAGGCAGCACTAGAAGCTTGGGATGTGACAACTCGCCCCACTAAACAAGAATCTCGTCCCAAGATTCGAGACATGAGGTAAGAAGACAGAGGGGACACGGAACTGACACAGTCTTCATGATCCATTGCTTCATATTGATCTTGACGTCTTTGCCTTCGAGATCTTGACCCAACACGGTGACGACAGAAGGGAACTCTACAGAAAGCGATCTCCTCAAAGATCGAGCACTCAAGATCAACTCATGGAGTGAGACATAGGAACATCTCTTGAGCTGGAACACAACACATATCGAGAGGGATGGAAACAAACAGATGACGAAGGTTCAAGTTGGTAGGCAACAATTCCACGCTTGAGTAAGATGGTGCATGGTTTCAAAGTAGCAAGGAGACAGTTACCACGATTTCATAACATGACACCTTAGGGAGGTGACTTGTAGAGCTATTCCCTTAAATGGAAAAAATAATTACTTTTGATATAAAGATCATTGAAACTCTCTATACCAGCCTAAGGAAAATCACAATCGATTATTTGAAGGAATTCAAAAGAATGGCATACTTAGCTTGGAAAGGAAACTGGAGTTATAAGACAACTCGGCAACGGAAGGCACATTCCAATTGATACTGAGGATGTAACCTAGTGTCTGAGCGTGCTCTCAAGAACTTGAGCATTTCCATATTCATCAAGGTTTTACCAACATCCGTGGCAAGGATCCTGGCAACACGACATACTACCATGATGACTAGTGATGGATGATGCAGATACAAAGGAAGATAACACCTTCTCATATTTCCCCTTAGCGGGGCTAAGGAAACATAATCTGGATGATCGACCAAGAGACATTTAACACTCCGCTTCTAATGTTCTCCTTGATGTGCTAGCGTAACCCATTCATAGATATGGTTTGGTATATAGAACATCAAGTGAAAGGTCAGACTTCGGGAGCACAAGAATCCATAAGGAATAACTACTGGAGTAATTCCTATGAAATCCTTATGGGGAGGTGGCCAACTTACTCAATAAAGATACTACAATAATAGGTCTTCCGGCTGGGTGTGTTGGCTACGACATCCCCGTTACCGGGTTACAGAGACCGTTATTATAGTTCTTGGGAAAATGTTCCAACCATCATATCTGCCTGAGATTCAGATCTGGTTAGAAACGGGATACTTCAGGCTCACATGTCTAAAAAGAATAGTTGCAACACAAATCGAGGAGATAACATCGCGAGACTCTCAGGAGATGACCTACGAAAGCAAGCTCCAAAACATGAGCTGGTTCTGCTACGTACATGTGAACACGTTGTCGTAGACAAGCATGACCACATAGTAGTCTTACAATGAAACACTACCGAGTTCTGATTGGGAACCATCATTGGAATAACGAAGTCTTGTGCATGTCTGTCTGGGCCCTTCAGGAATAACACTTGAACTTCTTATCCTTGAACAAATCAATCAGTGGCTTCGTGTGCTAGGGATACACATAGAATGAAGGTTGCAAGTCTCCAAACCACAGAATACCTCGCACATATGCATGACTGGCTTGGGATGATTCCGGAGGAAACAAAACAATCTTTCTCGAACTCAAGGCGGCAACTTGCATCGAATGCACATGAATGAGAGGAAGTCACTTCTTTCATCCAAACATATACTTCATGAATGGGGCATGAAGAAAATGCTTACACAAGTTTTCAACACTAGGTTGATGTTCAACATGAATCATGGGGGAGACAAAATGCTGCTGATGGGCTCAACAACAACTCATCGGAATTTCCATATCACTGGACTTCCACCATCATGTGAACACGGTGATAGCATTGGTCAGACCAAAAGATGTAATGGTGTATGCTCGAGGGATCAACCACGAGTAAGACAACATTACAAACATCGTTGGTTCTGATTTGACTTGACGATAGCCCATACTCAAGTCAAAGTTTTGACAAGATGATAGACCCAGCAACTGATGACCAAGACCAATTGATGAAGATATCATCTTGCTCGAACAACTATCAAAACACAAGGATATCCCTTTGGGATGAACTAAGTCAGACAAGCTATCATATTTCAACTCTCCAAGTTGTCATTTAGCTTAACCAACTATTTCAGGGTATCCAACACAGATTCTTGGAGAAATAGTGGTTTATAGAAAAATCAACTTGATCACGAACTCAACATAGCGGTCAGGTGATAACTAGGTAATACTTCCGAGAAGATATTCAAAAAATCACGAACCACCGATATGTTACTAAGCTCAAGATCAATCTTGCTTTTCAGGGCAAGACGATATGATCAAGGGAGCGAGGGATTGACACAATCCTAACTCATTGATCGAAGAGTGCACCAGGAAATATGGTCTAGGTAGCAAGATCAATCTTAGAATGGTAGTTCAATAACCATCACACTAAGAATGAGCATATTGTCCACTTACTACCAAGCAACGAGTTGCTCGGAGTATTGACTTCACACATCACAATTCACTTGTCGGCATTCCGGTTACAACAACACGAGGACCGAGGAATGAATGATGATGGTGAGAAGTATCACTGCATCAAGAATTCATAAGAGGTGGTGCAATTCTCAAGACATTCTTGACATAAAGATGGTAACACCCCAAGGTAGAACAGAGCAAAAGCTGGATTGGCATTTTGATCCATGGCATACAAGTACTTTGGCCCAATCCTCAAAGTGGACGAGGTACTGGGGTTTGTTTCTCCTAGTCATTCCGGAATAGAACGGCTCGACGGACCACAAGAATAATAGGCACCGATAAACACGAATGCACACACACTCTTGACTATCAACTGATAGGCTAAGGTCGGAATACAACTAAAGGGGGACAACTCAAGGAACATATAATTTTTTTTGAGTTGTGGACGCATGGATTAGTATGTCGAACAAGTTCAACATATTTCTTCCAGATAACCCACGCAGAAGAAGAAGGACTGCCAGATTCACAATTTGAATGGAGAACTCGTCAAGAGCACTCTTATTGTGATCTTTTGGTTCAACGAACTTCCGCCAAGGATGGTTCATGGTATTAGAAAGAATGATATACCATGGACCTCGAGAACTATCGCAAAGGTTACTAATATCCTAAAGGTACGAGCAACACTATCAACACGAGGTAAATCGAGTGAATCTTGGACTCAAGAACCCAGAAATAGAAGGCCTACTACTAAATGTCATCACGGGATGCTTTCGAGAATGGTGGCCAGAATCATCACACCGGGAACACAAAACATGGCTAGATTACTAGGTGACTCCCTAAAACACCTAGGGTCATAATAATAGCTCCAACATATATGTCAAGGCAATAGAGTACCTCAACTCACCGATTAGTGTGATTAATCTGGCCCAAAGGAACATCGGGAATAGAAAGAAGGGAGTTGCAAATGCATCAGACTATTTAGAAACCTGGGATGACTCGGACAACATAACGGCTGTAAATGCTCAAAATGATTTGAGACATCCTGCAAAATGGTGGCATAGCCACTCAATATCACAATATCAAGGTTCTGAGGCCAGCTATGAACATATGGAAGTAGTAGGAACTAAACTGAGGCTTGAACTCAACAATCCTAGGCAACTACGGTTTAGTAACATGTCATCCTGAGAGATAGAAGAGAAGCCTAGTTCTTAACCCCGTAGAAAAGATAACATGACTCAGATCAGAAGGTCATGAGGATAAGGAGTAAAAAGAGCCTTACGTTCCCATCCACAATCAATTCCCTTATATAACTAAAGAATTTCTACACACGACTTCGACCAGCTTGGCTTGGTAATCCTACATGCGGTCAGGCTCTGATACCAAAGCTGTCAGGACCCCGATTCGAAGTCACACCGATCTAGCCTGTAACACCTCATATCACTTTGCGGCCTCACGCACGGTATTCCCACGGGTGTTGCCTTACCATGGCCCGGGACCATTTGCGCCTTTTCGTTCACGTATATGATAGTGTTGCTAGCATCCATATGACAGAGAACCCGGGCCGACATGACCAGTCGTGAACCCAAAGTGGCACTAACTTACAGGGACAAGCATACATGAATCAACATCGAGCATGTCGGTCAGCAACGTGTGAATCCGGGCTGTAGCACTGGGCTAACAGGACTCCGGGAACCCGGGCTGTAGCAGGCTAGGCAGGACTCCGGATGTCACCGCGTGACATTTCCCCGAAGGGACAGACACATGAACAAAGTGAATCACATGCCGGCCAGTCAAGTGCTCCGGAGCAATAGTGCTGGGCTACCAGGACTCCGGTGAACCGGGCTGTAGCGGACTATTATGGCTCATGGAAGCACAAGACTACATTTCCGCATAAGAGAGGCTACCAAGGATAGACAACTAGGTTGTCGGATCCCACACATACCAAGCATTTCAATCATACACACAATATGCTCGATATGTGTAAATACAACATGGCATCACAACATAACTCTACGACTCAAGTATTTATTCATTAGGCTCCGAGGAGCGAGAAAATACAAACATGGGTCTCATGACCCAACATTCAGAGCATATAAGTCAAAGCACATGCGGAAGCTTAACATGTCTGAGTATAAACATCTATAAATGAAAAAGGCCGAGAAGCCTGACTATCTACCAGATCCTGCCGAGGGCACAAGATCGTAGCTGATGTAACAAGCTAAACATCGAAGTCCACGTGGAACTACTAGCGAGACTGAAGTCTCTCTGCAAAACATAAATTAAGCAAATGTGAGTACAAATGTACCCAGCAAGACTTACATCAGAACTAACTACATATGCATTAGTATCAAGAAAGGGGGTGGTGGAGTTTGACTACAGCAAGCCAGCTTTGACTCAGTGGCTAACCTGAACTACGACTGCAAGTAACTCTTTTGAGGTGGCGCACACGAGTCCACAAATTCACCATACAAATACACCACTATGGATCCGCTCCCGTCTCCCTGCGAGAACGCCATCCATAGCACTCACACTTATCTTGCGAGTTTTAGAGTTTCCACTTTCACTTGTCTATGAACTATGCAAGGGGTCCAAGTTTCCATATCCGAGGATCTGTCTATTCTAATAGATAATGATAGCCCTGCAAGGGTGTACTTCTTCACACACACTCTCACCACTTACCACCATGTACACGTTGTGTATCTCGGCAACCTTCAAGCGGAAGCCTGGCGAGGGAGTCGGCCACGACCTGACTAACCACACAAGTCTCTCGTCCAGATTTATCGCATATTCAGGTTCCATCCGCAAGGAGATCCGGCCGGGGTGTCGCTCACGGCCCCAAACGTTGTGTACAGGGTTCCCAAGCCCACCATCCAGGTGCCACTTGGTACACCGGGCCACTGTGCCTAGTCTGTCCCAAGCCCACCTGTACCAGGTGCCACTTGGTAGACTACTAACACTACCTACAAACACCAGAAACTAGTTGCAACTCCTGGACAGATATCGAGTGGATTAATAAGTCGAGAGGGGTCGAGTTACTGGAACCCAATGTGTGGTAGTAACTATTCATGGATCACAAACACAGAACTCAATTCCTAAGAACTCAGTTACCTTTACCAAATTGTGTTCACACACTTAGCTCTCAACAGTAGGACATGTTCACCACATTCCAATTCATCCCCGATGAATCAGACCTGACTCAACTCTAAGCAGTAGAAGGCATGACAAACAAACATGAATGAGTAGGCACATCAGGGCTCAAACAACTCCTAGTCATGCTAGTGGGTTTAATCTATTTACTATGGCAATGACAGGTCATGCAGAGAAAGGGGTTTAGCTACCGCAGCATGTAACAATTGAAACGTTGTTGTCCTAATGCAGTAAAAGAGAGCAGGAGCGAGAGAGTGGGCTTGTATCGGAATGAACAAGGGGGTTTTGCTTGCCTGGCACTTCTGAAGATAGTATAGTTCTTCATTGGTGTCATCGAATTCATCGCTGGATCAACGTCTACTAAGGGGGGACAAACACCGGCAAGGTTGTCAGAATCGCGATTCTGTTATACGATTCTACGACTTTACGATCCAAACTAACCCCTATGATTCTATGATTTTAGTTCATAGAATCTACGTTTCTACGATCCTGATAGTGAAATTCTACGATTTGTGATCTTACCATCGGAGCTCCGATCCGATTCAAAATCGCGATTCTGACAACCTTGAACACCAGCAACTGAGAAAGAACTCAATCAACACATGACGATATGCAACAATATGATGCATGCTATGCCATGGCAATATGAATGTGTTTTGGGCTAATGCAAGCTAGAACGTATTGAAATGAGTCCATTTGAACCAAAGATTCAAATGCAAACCCATTTTATGAAGTCATATTAGTGCATTAACTTGTTTCACCTAAACAGCAAGGTTAAAGTGTTCTAACATGCATGAAACTATTACAGATGGAAAGATTGGTTTTTTCTGATAATTTTTCATATATAAATTATTTCATTCTGAGCTACGGTTAAATTTCCATGAATTTTAGAAGTTAGCACTATTTTCTGGAGTTTTCTGAATTTGTTTTAATACAGAAATTCGTTTACTGCGTCAGCATGACAATAATACGATGTCAGCAGGTCAACCGGGGCTGACTAGGGTCAAACCTGACACGTGGGGTCCACATGTCATAGTCTCAGTTATAATTAGTGATTTTAGTTAAACCTAACCAAAATCATTAGAGGGGCTAGGCCCACCAGTCAGTGGTTGTGGATGTTAATTAGAGCCTAAACTAATTGTTGCCACGTCATCTAAATGGGGTTTCACCGCCGGCGACCTCATCCGACGGCGGAGGCATGTCGGAATCGCTGCTCCAGTAGCGGTTTGATGCGCCTAGGGTACCAGTGGAGAGCTCAAGCTCGTGCGCGACTAGGTGAGGCCTCGGGAGGTGATGGGGTGGCCGAGAACGACGACCACAACGGCTTTGGCGGCGGCCGGAGCTCAGGCCAGCACGGGCCCGGTGGCTGCAGCGCATTAGCCAGAGAGGAGAGGCGCATCGGGACCCTAGGGACCTGGAGAGCACGCGGGAGCTACTGGAGTGAGTGGAAGAGCTCCGAGGCGCGAGGTTCACCGGCCATGGCGATGGCCGGAGCTTGGTGCTTGCGGGGACGGCAGCTACGGCACAAGAACGAGCAGGGGAGGAGGGGGGAAACGAAGGAGTCCTCACAACACAGTCGTTTAGCAGCTCAGACGGCTCGGGGAGGCCCTCTTCGGCGCGAATCAATGACGACGATCTCCGGCGCCCGACGATGAACACGACGACGTCAGCGATGTTGCGGGGCTCCCTGGCTTGCGTGAGTAGGTGCGGAGCTTCATGACAACGTGGCGGCGATGAGTGATACGTCTGGGAGGCGAGGCCGTGGCTCAGGGCGCGACAACGGTGAGCGGCGGCGACGGGCACGCTCGGTGGTGGGGAAGAGAGCAAGACAGGGGAGGGGAGAGAGAGCAGCGAGTGAGGAAGAGGAGAGAGGGGTCTCGGGGCGTCTCCAGACGCGGATTAGGACGAAGGAGCGGCCTCCAGCATGAAGCAGGAGGTGGAGGGCTCCGCGGGTGCGCGTGCGTGTTTGCTTCTGCCTACTGGCAGGAGGAAGACAGTGAGCGAGGAGGTAAGTGGGCTGGGCCGCACAGCTGGGCCGACAACAGTAGCAGGCCGCGCAGGTAGGCTGAGGTAAGTTCTGCTCTGTTTTACTTTTATTCTGTTTTCTATTTATTTATTCATTTTGCCACTGATTCAAATTCAAAAGTAAATCAAAGCAGGGCAAAACCTTCTGAATATTTGAATGTTGCCATTATGGACTTTTCCAAAGGCACATAAATAATTTCAGGGCCTTTTGAAATATATTCTATATAAAATGAATATAATCCAAAAGTCAAATACTTATTGATTTAATTTCAAAGGCCCAAAATAAATATCCCTGAGACTCCAAAAATATTGGTTCGAAATTTTGCCTCTTGCCAATATTTTATAGCTTAACAGGAACATTTTCTTGGGTTATTTGAAGCAATTTTTAATGTTGATCTTTCTTTTAGAAATGATCTCTGAGGCTTTCCACTTTCCCCAATTCACATTTCAAAAATTTAAACATGATGCAAGCAAGATGCAAACACTAGGCAGCACTAGAAGCTTGGGATGTGACAGAGGGGGTGCAACCGGTGCATGTAGGAGTGTCAGATTGCAAAACGGACAAATGGGGAAAAAGACCGGATGCATGAGACGAACACGAATGCAAATGAGATGCACATGATGACATGATATGAAATGCATGACATGATCAAAATGCAAAACAAAGACAAAACCCAACCACATAGGGAAGTATCATATAACATAGCCGGAAATGGCAAGAGTTGGAGTTACAATATGGGAAGCTACATCTGGGGTGTTACAACACTCCACCACTACAAGAGGATCTCGTCCCGAGATCTAGAACTGAAAGAACTCTAGATATTCGGAACGGAGGTGATCCTCACGCTCCCAGGTGGCTTCTCGGCCCGAATGGTGTGACCACTTCACTTTCAGGAATTTGATTGAGTTGTGGAGAGTCTTGTGCTCGGTTTCTTCAAGAATAGCAACGGGATGCTCATGATAAGACAAATCTTCTTGGAGATCAATCTCTTCAAAGTTGATAGTGCGCTCAGGGGTCTTGAAGCACTTGGGAAGCTGTGACAAGTGAAACACATCGTGCATGTTAGCGAAGTTGGACGGAAGCTCAAGTTGATAGGTGAGGTCACCTCTTTTGCCAATGATCTTGAAAGGACCCACGTATCTAGGGGCAAGCTTCCCTTTGATACTGAAGCGACGAGTGCTTTTCATTGGAGAGACGCGGAGGTAGACATGGTCTCCGATCTCGAAATCCAAGTCACAGTGCATGCTATCATAGTAACTCATCTGGCGCGATTGCGTGACTTTGAGATTTTCACGGATGACTTTACACATTTCTTCAGCTTCTGTGATCAAGTTGTTGCCAAGAAGTTGGCGTTCACCAGTCTCTGACCAATTGAGAGGAGTACGACACTTTCTGCCATAGAGAATTTCAAATGGGGCCTTGCCCAAACTTGCTTGGAAGCTGTTGTTGTAGGAGAACTCGGCATAAGGGAGACAATCCTCCCACTTCATACCGAAAGAGATGACACAAGCCCTGAGCATGTCTTTGAGGATTTGATTGACTCGCTTGACTTGACCACTTGTTTGAGGATGGATGTCGGTGTCAAAACCGGCGGATCTCGGGTAGGGGGTCCCGAACTGTGCGTCTAAGGCGGATGGTAACAGGAGGCAGGGGACATGATGTTTACCCAGGTTCGGGCCCTCTTGATGGAGGTAATACCCTATGTCCTGCTTGATTGTTCTTGATGATATGAGTATTACAAGAGTTGATCTACCACGAGATCGTAGAGGCTAAACCCTAGAAGCTAGCCTATGGTACGATTGTATGTTGTCCTACGGTCTAAACCCTCTGGTTTATATAGATACCGGAGGGGGCTAGGGTTACACAGAGTCGGTTACAAGGGAGGAGATCTACATATCCGTATTGCCTAGCTTGCCTTCCACGCCAAGGAGAGTCCCATCCGGACACGGGACACAGTCTTCAATCTTGTATCTTCATAGTCCAACAGTCCAGCCAAAGGGTATAGTCCGGCTGTCCGGAAACCCCCTAATCTAGGACTCCCTCAGTAGCCCCTGAACCAGGCTTCAATGACGATGAGTCCGGCGCGCAGTTTTGTCTTCGGCATTGCAAGGCGGGTTCCTCCTCCGAATACTCCATAGAAGATTTTGAACACAAGGATAGTGTCCGACTCTGCAAAACAAGTCCCACATACCACCGTAGAGAGAATAATATTTCCACAAATCTAATCTGCTGACACGTTTTGAGAACATGACGTCATGCCATGGCCCGGTCATTATTCGAACCATTTTCTCAACTAGCACCGCACATATCACGAGGCAGTTTTCTTGACACGTCTTGTCGAAGCAGAGATCGTGTGCCCCTTATTACGGGATTCTCATCAATACGGACGTGGGTAACCCACTCATGCCCGTTGGCATGACTCCTCGATTTTAGGCGAGTCCAAAACGGCCACAAGAAGGACGCTTGATATTCACCGTCTTTATAAAGAGGCCAAGACCTGTCCTTTTTTCCTCTCGTGCTCAATCAAATCCTCTCCCTGCGTCGAGTTCCAACACCCAAGGCTCTGGTCAGGTGCTTCAGACCTTCAACCATGTCTAGATCCAACCTCCAAGGTCGCTGGATGCCTTCCTCTGTCACAGAGGAGGACATCAAGAAGATGAGAGAGGCCAGATATCTGACTGCCGAAATTTCACAGAGGCTGCCCGCCCGAGGGCAGGTCATCCCCACTCCCGAACCCAACGTGAGTGTTGTGTTCATCTCTCACTTCCTTCGAGGACTAGGACTTGCTCTGGATCCCTTTGTTAGGGGGCTCATGTTCTATTATGGGCTGGATTTCCATGATCTGGCCCCGGATTCCCTCCTTCACATCTCGTCGTTTATCGTCATATGTGAGGCCTTCCTCCGCATTACCCCTCACTTCGGCCTGTGGCTCAAGACCTTCAATGTGAAGCCGAAGATGATCGAGGGGCGACACGCAGAGTGCGGAGGTGCCGTGGCAAGCAAAAGTGTTGATGTTCCATGGCCAGAGGGTTCCTTCCCAAAGGTGTCCAGCTTGTGGAAGCGGGAGTGGTTTTACATCACAGCTCCCCTAAGTACCAAGTGGGTATCCGCCCCTGCCTTTCGCTCGAGCCCTCCACCACAACTGACGTCATGGATCAGCAGGGTGCTGAGCTGGGGTCCAGCAAATGATGTGCCAATATTGCAGAGCCACATTTGAGATCTCCTTGAGAGAGATTTCAGCCTGCTTATGGTAATGCAAGTTATGCTAGTTCGTCGAGTCCAGCCTTGCAAACGTCGACCCCTCCGTATGTGGGAATTCAACCCAGAAGGACCGCGAACTATCCAGCTCTTCCTCGGCATGACGCTTGAGGAGATGTACAAATTGTTCTTCGGACCCCAAATAGAGTGTCCAGATACCACCGAGGATGCGGGTCTGAGCTGCAACCACCCTGATACCCAAGTAACCCCATGGCCGAACATGTTGTCCTTTTATTTACAATGACATCATTCTGAAAAGTCGCTCTATTACCAGGACTGGATAACAAAGGCAAAGATGATCAGGTGTTTGGCCCCCCTTCCCGAAGGCTTGGCCGACCCAGTACTAGACAGAATGCTCAAGCCGGCGCCTTATCAGGTGCCCTCAAAGGAAGATGAAGGGGGGAATAAAGAGGCCGCAAGCGGGGGAATTAGCATCTCCGCGAAGGAGGATAACCAGGGAGAAGAATATGACATTCCCTCTCCCCGAGGAAGGAAGAGGACCACCTCTGAAGATTCGGAAACAAAGGCTTCCAAACGGGGGAAGAAATCCTCGCTAGAGGGTCCTGCTTCAGAGGGTATTCTTGCCACGCAATGCCTGCAAGGGGATCAGCCCGCCACCGAGCTGTAAGTAATTAAAAAGTACTTTAATAGTGAAAGTGTCCTACCTTACTTCCGAAGACAATAACCGAAGCTTATATCTTGTAGTTCGGATCGTAGCCCTTCTCAACATAGTTCGTCTTCGGGGGATCTTCTTCCGGAGATGATGGAGAGCGAAGCACCTCCCCCTGCCACTCCGCCTCATGAGGCGGCCGACCCTGAAGTGTCGTCGCGGAGGGTCTTTCCTGATCCGCCAAGGCCATAGGGTAATCCTTTGGCTACCCGGAGTCCTTAGTATTCGGCTCCTAAGAGAGCAACAGAAAGAGTCCAGAACCGTACAATGTGCGGTCGGACGCACTGAAGGATCTTCTGGAGCAAGCGGCGATCTCAAAAGCGCATCGTACGCTAATGGGTACAGTAATTGAAAGGATTTCATCCGCTGAAAGTGGATTGCATGAAGCTTTTATGAGTCTGCTGAAAGGCTTTGAGGTACGTGAAATAGTGTATGTTTTTGACAGTACCGCACACGTTAGGGGTGCCCTATGCAGATAGTAGCCCCTGAGACGCTGGTTGTCGTCGAAAACGGTGGCAAACAGAGGATCATAGTCCCAGGTAATGACCAGACCGCCTTTATGTGCAGGTGGCTGAAGCTCCGGTGGCTAGCCGGACTGATGGGTTTGCCGAGCTAAAGCGGCAAGTTGATGCGGCAGATGCCGACATCGTGCTTGTCAACAAGCGGCTTGACGAGGCACATGGTAAGTGATTTCTCCGGTGATCAACATATAGCAAGAGGAGCATGATGCCAATATCTTTAATATGTTGTGACTGCAGATGGAGCTGCCACCATGGAGACCCTTCGGGCGGAGCTTGCCCGAGCCAAGGAACAAGCAAGGAATAGCGATGCGGCCGCTCTAAAGGCGGTCGAAGAGCTGAGGGCCGAACAGGCCGCGCATGGCCAGAGCAAGGAAAGAATAGCCCAGATGGCCGTGGAGTTAAGATGCCGCTAACCGTTACAAGCTTCTTGAAAAAGAAAGCTGAGCGAGGGCGACGGACCTAGAGAAGGCCATGGTAGCAGCCAAGGAAGCCCGCTCCAAAATTAGAGCAACGAAGGAGGTGCTACGTCAAGCTGCGGATATCGTGGCTGGGAAGCCCTTCTTGTTTCGGACTAAGTTTGGAGATCCGAAGTATGCTCCTCTTGATCAACTATGGAGTTCTGCGGATGCCTACGTGGATTTGGCGGCAAGTGCTGCTGATGCGGCCGAGTACTTCAAGAATCAAAAAGATCGCGAAGTGGAAAAGTTGTTCTGGTCACAGTTCCATGCTCCAGTGCATTCGCTGCTGTTGAATGAGCGAATGGCCGAGTGGGCCGAGCTCCATAGGTTGTACGGACTTGCCATGAGGTCTGTTGTGGATCATCTGTGGCCGGGAGGGCCAAGGCCGAATAGTTACTTTAGTTTAGTGCAACAATTCCTTGGTGTTGTGCCGCACATCGATGCTATGAAGAGGTCGGCATGCATAGAGGGTGCGCGGATGGCCTTTGCCCGTGTCAAGACATACTGGGCGGAGATGGAGGCCACCACTGTTGCAACACAGGGTTCGGCCATAGGCCGAGTGGCTGTCGAGCACTACTTTGAAGAAGTTCTTGAAGGTGCTCATGCGATAGAGGCTCAGTGCTCGAAGAATATTATGTTCTAGTGACATGTACTCCCATTGTAAAAACAATTTTTTATTGAGTTATCAAGGCTATGTTTATACTTTTGCCTGAAAGTATTATGATGCCTCCTGTGCGGCCGTTTATGTACGTATATAACCTGAAAGTTTGCAGTCATTGGCTTCTGCCCCCACGCATATAATGTGGGGGTGTTCCCAAAAAACGCGTATTCATACTTGATCCAACGTCTTGGTCCATTAAGGAGGTGGTAGCACAGCGAGCGAGGCAATCAGACTATATTGCTTTAACACTTTCACTTAGCCATAGGAGTTTGATGGTGGGGCTACTATATAGCCCCTGGTACTTCTGCGCTCGTCCAAATACGGGGCGCGTACGTACATGACCGGGAAACGGCCCTTCTTTAATGCGGAGGAATCCCGAAGATTCTGTTGAGTCATCGAGTGGCTGACCAGTCTCACGCTTTATCATGACAGTCAGTTATCGGCTTTCTCTACTGAGGTGCTCATCCGGATGAACCAGGGCACAATCGCAGTAGTTCTCCCAGTGCTACCTTAGCCGATATAGCGGAACGTAAGGTACCAAAACGTGGGAGCCAGGCAAACCCAACATTTGACCAAAGAAATGATTCGGAGCTGATGCATATAAGGCCAAACTCGCGACGCCGAACACTCCCTAAGGTATTCGGTCTTTATAACATATGCCGGGCTGAACAAGGCCCTTAATAATAAACCCCGAGTGTCCAGGTACGTGCAATATCCTGACGTGGACACATGCCAATAACGCCAGCATCCTTCTTGGTTGTATTGAGTATCCAGAGGATGTGAACAACAAGAGACAGTAAAAAAGGTTTACATAGGGTCTTAATCTGAAAAGAAACCTTTGAGTGGGTCCCTGCTGCATGTCTGCGCCCGTGTCTCTGTTGTACCGTGTCATGGATGGGTGTAGCACGATAGTCATCTGTAAAAGAGAAGAACTTAGGTGAAAGTTGTCGTGCCAAAAAATTGGTTATTATCAATGAACTATTAAAATTCAAGATAAGTCAAGTTGAGCCGGACTAGCCCTGATTACACGCGGGAATCCCCTGGTACCGTCTAGGAGGGTTTGATCATCAAACCAATCTCATGTATATGTAATGCTGCAGCGGACTCGTCTAACCGTACCCGTGGTCTTGACGACCTGTCATTTTTTATGGTTGGTGAGGCCGTCTAGTGCTCGGCTGTTAAAGCCGCCGCACACTCTTCCGCGCATAGAAAATGCTCAGTATTTCCGCTAACTGTCATGGTGCCACGTGGACCGGGCATCTTAAGCTTGAGAGAAGCGTAATGCGGTATTGCATTAAGACGAGCGAAAGCCGTTCTTCCGAGTAGTGCTTGATAGCCACTTCGGAATGGAGCGATGTAGAAAGTTAACCTTTCACTTCGGAAGTTATCGGGAGAACCGAATACAACCTCTAGCAATAGAGTGTTGGGTTTCGTAGTAATTTCAAAAAATTTCCTACGCGCACGCAAGATCATGGTGATGCATAGCAACGAGAGGGGAGAGTGTGATCTACGTACCCTTGTAGATCAACAACTGAAGCGTTAGCACAATGTGGTTGATGTAGTCGTACGTCTTCACGGCCCGACCGATCAAGCACCGAAACTACGGCACCTCCGAGTTTTAGCACACGTTCAGCTCGATGACGATCCCTGGACTCTGATCCAGCAAAGTGTCGGGGAAGAGTTCCGTCAGCACGACGGCGTGGTGACGATCTTGATGTACTACCGTCGCAGGGCTTCGCCTAAGCACTGCTACAATATTATCGAGGACTATTGTGGAATGGGGCACCGCACACGGCTAAGAATATGATCACGTGGATCAACTTGTGTCTAGGGGTGCCCCCCTGCCCCCGTATATAAAGGAGCAAGGGGAGGAGGCCGGCCGGCCCTATAGGCGCGCCAAGGAGGAGTCCTCCTCCTAGTAGGAGTAGGACTCCTACTAGGAGGGGGAAAGAAGTGGGGAGGGAGAGGGAAAGGGGGGCGCCACCCCCCTCTCCTAGTCCAATTCGGACCAGGGGGGAGGAGGCGCGCGATCCACCTCTGGCTGCCCCTCCCTCTCTCCACTAAGGCCCATATGGCCCATTACTTCTCCGGGGGGGGGGTCCGGTAACCCTCTGGCTCTCCGATTTTCTCTGAAATCACCCGGAACACTTCCGGCGTCCGAATATAGCCGTCCAGTATATCAATCTTTATGTCTCGACCATTTCGAGACTCCTCGTCATGTCCGTGATCACATCCGGGACTCCGAACTAGCTTCGGTACATCAAAACTCATAAACTCATAATATAACTGTCATCGAAACCTAAAGCGTGCGGACCCTACGGGTTCGAGAACAATGTAGACATGACCGAGACACGTCTCCGGTCAATAACCAATAGCGGAACCTGGATGCTCATATTGGCTCCTACATATTCTACGAAGATCTTTATCGGTCAGACCGCATAACAACATACTTTGTTCCCTTTGTCATGGGTATGTTACTTGCCCGAAATTCGATCGTCGGTATCCCATACCTAGTTCAATCTCTTTACCGGCAAGTCTCTTTACTCGTTCCATAATACATCATCTCGCAACTAACTCATTAGTTGCAATGCTTGCAAGGCTTATGTGATGTGCATTACCGAGAGGGCCCAGAGATACCTCTCCGACAATCGGACTGACAAATCCTAATCTCGAAATACGCCAACCCAACATGTACCTTTGGAGACACCTATAGAGCACCTTTATAATCACCCATTTACGTTGTGACGTTTGGTAGCACACAAAGTGTTCCTCCGGCAAACGGGAGTTGCATAATCTCATAGTCATAGGAACATATATAAGTCATGAAGAAAGCAATAGCAACATACTAAACGATCGGGTGCTAAGCTAATGGAATGGGTCATGTCAATCATATCATTCACCTAATGATGTGATCCCGTTAATCAAATAACAACTCCTTGTTCATGGTTAGAAACATAACCATCTTTGATTAACGAGCTAGTCAAGTAGAGGCATACTAGTGACACTCTGTTTGTCTATGTATTCACACATGTATTATGTTTCCAGTTAATAAAATTCTAGCATGAATAATAAACATTTATCATGATATAAGGAAATAAATAATAACTTTATTATTGCCTCTAGGGTATATTTCCTTCAGTCTCCCACTTGCACTAGAGTCAATAATCTAGATTACACAGTAATGATTCTAACACCCATGGAGCCTTGGTGCTGATCATGTTTTGCTCGTGGAAGAGGCTTAGTCAACGGGTCTGCAACATTCAGATGTGTATGTATCTTGAAAATCTCTACGTCTCCCACCTGGACTAGATCCTTGATGGAATTGAAGCGTCTCTTGATGTGCTTGGTTCTCTTGTGAAATCTGGATTCCTTTGCCAAGGCAATTGCACCAGTATTGTCACAAAAGATTTTCATTAGACCCGATGCACTAGGTATGGCACCTAGATCGGATACGAACTCCTTCATCCTGACTCCTTCATTTGCTGCTTCCGAAGCAGCTATGTACTCCGCTTCACATGTAGATCCCGCTACAATGCTTTGTTTAGAACTGCACCAACTGACAGCTCCACCATTCAATAAAAACACGTATCCGGTTTGTGACTTAGAGTCGTCCGGATCAGTGTCAAAGCTTGCATCAACGTAACCTTTTACGATGAGCTCTTTGTCACCTCCATATATGAGAAACATATCCTTAGTCCTTTTCAGGTATTTCAGGATGTTCTTGACCGCTGTCCAGTGATCCACTCCTGGATCACTTTGGTACCTCCCTGCTAGACTTATGGCAAGGCACACATCAGGTCTGGTACACAGCATTGCATACATGATAGAGCCTATGGCTGAAGCATAGGGAACATCTTTCATTTTCTCTCTATTTTCTACAGTGGTCGGGCATTGAGTCTTACTCAACTTCACACCTTGTAACACAGGCAAGAACCCTTTCTTTGCTTGATCCATTTTGAACTTCTTCAAAACTTTGTCAAGGTATGTGCTTTGTGAAAGTCCAATTAAGCGTCTTGATCTATCTCTATAGATCTTAATGCCTAATATGTAAGCAGCTTCACCGAGGTCTTTCATTGAAAACTCTTATTCAAGTATCCCTTTATGCTATCGAGAAATTCTATATCATTTCCAATTAGTAATATGTCATCCACATATAATATCAGAAATGCTACAGAGCTCCCACTCACTTTCTTGTAAATACAGGCTTCTCCAAAAGTCTGTATAAAACCAAATGCTTTGATCACACTATCAAAGCGTTTATTCCAACTCCGAGGGGCTTGCACCAGTCCATAAATGGATCGCTGGAGCTTGCACACTTTGTTAGCTCCCTTTGGATCGACAAAACCTTCTGGTTGCATCATATACAACTCTTCTTCCAGAAATCCATTCAGGAATGCAGTTTTGACATCCATCTGCCAAATTTCATAATCATAAAATGCGGCAATTGCTAACATGATTCGGACAGACTTAAGCATCGCTACGAGTGAGAAGGTCTCATCGTAGTCAATCCCTTGAACTTGCCGAAAACCTTTTGCGACAAGTCGAGCTTTGTAGACAGTAATATTACTGTCAGCGTCAGTCTTCTTCTTGAAGATCCATTTATTATCAATTGCTTGCCAATCATCGGGCAAGTTAACCAAAGTCCATACTTTGTTCTCATACATGGATCCCATCTCAGATTTCATCGCTTCAAGCCATTTTGCGGAATCTGGGCTCACCATCGCTTCTTCATGGTTTGTAGGTTCATCATGATCTAGTAGCATGACTTCCAGAATAGGATTACCGTACCACTCTCGCGCAGATCTCACTCTGGTTGATCTACGAGGTTCAGTAGTATCTTGTCCTGAAGTTTCATGATCATCATCATTAGCTTCCTCACTAACTGGTGTAGGTGTCACAGAAACATGTTTTTGTGATGTACTACTTTCCAATAAGGGAGCAGGTACAGTTACCTCGTCAAGTTCCACTTTCCTCCCACTCACTTCTTTCGAGAGAAACTCCTTCTCCAGAAAGTTTCTGAATTTAGCAACAAAAGTCTTGCCTTCGGATCTGTGATAGAAGGTGTATCCAATAGTTTCCTTTGGATATCCTATGAAGACACATTTCTCCGATTTGGGTTCGAGCTTATCAGGTTGAAGCTTTTTCACATAAGCATCGCAACCCCAAACTTTCAGAAACGACAACTTTGGTTTCTTGCCAAACCACTGTTCATAAGGCGTCGTCTCAACGGATTTTGATGGTGCCCTATTTAACGTGAATGTGGCCGTCTCTAGAGCGTATCCCCAAAACGATAACGGTAAATCAGTAAGTGACATCATAGATCGCACCATATCTAGTAAAGTACGATTATGATGTTCGGACACACCATTACACTGTGGTGTTCCGGGTGGCGTGAGTTGCGAAACTATTCCACAATTTTTCAAATGTACACCAAACTCGTAACTCAAATATTCTCCTCCACGATCAGATCGTAGAAACTTTATTTTCTTGTTACGATGATTTTCAACTTCACTCTGAAATTCTTTGAACTTTTCACACGTTTCAGACTTATGTTTCATTAAGTAGATATACCCATATCTGCTTAAGTCATCTGTGAAGGTGAGAAAATAACGATATCCGCCACGAGCCTCAATATTCATCGGACCACATACATCTGTATGTATGATTTCCAAAAAATCTGTTGCTCTCTCCATAGTACCGGAGAACGGTGTTTTAGTCATCTTGCCCATGAGGCACGGTTCGCAAGTACCAAGTGATTCATAATCAAGTGGTTCCAAAAGTCCATCAGTATGGAGTTTCTTCATGTGCTTTACACCGATATGACCTAAACGGCAGTGCCACAAATAAGTTGCACTATCATTATCAACTCTGCATCTTTTGGCTTCAACACTATGAATATGTGTGTCACTACTATCGAGATTCAACAAGAATAGACCACTCATTAAGGGTGCATGACCATAAAAGATATTACTCACATAAATAGAACAACCATTATTCTTAGATTTAAATGAATAACCGTCTCGCATCAAACAAGATCCAATATAATGTTCATGCTTAACGCTGGCACCAAATAACAATTATTTAGGTCTAATATTAATCCCGATGGTAGATGTAGAGGTAGCGTGCCGAGTGCGATCACATCGACTTTGGAACCGTTTCCCACGCGCATCGTCACCTCGTCCTTAGCCAATCTTCGCTTAATCCGTAGTCCCTGTTTCGAGTTGCAAATATTAGCAACAGAACCAGTATCAAATACCCAGGTGCTACTGCGAGCATTAGTAAGGTACACATCAATAACATGTATATCACATATACCTTTGTTCACCTTGCCATCCTTCTTATCCGCCAAATACTTGGGGCAGTTCCGCTTCCAGTGACCAGTCTGCTTGCAGTAGAAGCACTCAGTTTCAGGCTTAGGTCCAGGTTTGGGTTTCTTCTCTTGAGTAGCAACTTGCTTGCTGTTCTTTTTGAAGTTCCCCTTCTTCTTCCCTTTGCCCTTTTTCTTGAAACTAGTGGTCTTGTTGACCATCAACACTTGATGCTCCTTCTTGATTTCTACTTCCGCAGCTTTCAGCATTGCGAAGAGCTCGGGAATAGTCTTATTCATCCCTTGCATATTATAGTTCATCACGAAGCTCTTGTAGCTTGGTGGCAGTGATTGGAGAATTCTGTCAATGACGCAATCATCTGGAAGATTAACTCCCAATTGAATCAAGTGATTATTATACCCAGACATTTTGAGTATATGCTCACTGACAGAACTGTTCTCCTCCATCTTGCAGCTATAGAACTTATTGGAGACTTCATATCTCTCAATCCGGGCATTTGCTTGAAATATTAACTTCAACTCCTGGAACATCTCATATGCTCCATGACGTTCAAAACGTCGTTGAAGTCCCGATTCTAAGCCGTAAAGCATGGCACACTGAACTATCGAGTAGTCATCAGCTTTGCTCTGCCAGACGTTCATAACATCTGGTGTTGCTCCAGCAGCAGGCCTGGCACCCAGCGGTGCTTCCAGGACGTAATTCTTCTGTGCAGCAATGAGGATAATCCTCAAGTTACGGACCCAGTCCGTGTAATTGCTACCATCATCTTTCAACTTTGCTTTCTCAAGGAACGCATTAAAATTCAACGGAACAACAGCACGAGCCATCTATCTACAATCAAGCATAAACAAGCAAGATACTATCAGGTACTAAGTTTCATGATAAATTTAGGTTCAATTAATTTACTTAAAGAACTCCCACTTAGATAGACATCCCTCTAATCTTCTAAGTGATTACGTGATCCAAATCAACTAAACCATGTCCGATCATCATGTGAGATGGAGTAGTTTCATTGGTGAACATCACTATGTTGATCATATCTACTATATGATTCACGCTCGACCTTTCGGTCTCCGTGTTCTGAGGCCATATCTGTATATGCTTGGCTCGTCAAGTATAACCTGAGTATTCCGTGTGTGCAACTATTTTGCACCCGTTGTATTTGAACGTAGAGCCTATCACACCCGATCATCACATGGTGTCTCAGCACGAAGAACTTTCTCAACGGTGCATACTCAGGGAGAACACTTCTTGATAATTAGTGAGAGATCATCTTATAATGCTACCGTCAATCAAAGCAAGATAAGATGCATAAAAGATAAACATCACATGCAATCAATATAAGTGATATGATATGGCCATCATCATCTTGTGCTTGTGATATCCATCTTTGAAGCACCGTCGTGATCACCATCGTCACCGGCGCGACACCTTGATCTCCATCGTAGCATCGTTGTCGTCTCGCCAATCTTATGCTTCCACGACTATCACTACCGCTTAGTGATAAAGTAAAGCATTACAGCGCGATTGCATTGCATACAATAAAGCGACAACCATATGGCTCCTGCTAGTTGCCGATAACTCGGTTACAAAACATGATCATCTCATACAATAAAATTTAGCATCATGTCTTGACCATATCACATCACAACATGCCCTGCAAAAACAAGTTAGACGTCCTCTACTTTGTTGTTGCAAGTTTTACGTGGCTGCTACGGGCTTAAGCAAGAACCAATCTTACCTATGCATCAAAACCACAACGATAGTTTGTCAAGTTGGTGCTGTTTTAACCTTCGCAAGGACTGGGCGTAGCCACACTCGGTTCAATTAAAGTTGGAGAAACTGTCACCCGCAAGCCACCTATGTGCAAAGCACGTCGGGAGAACCGGTCTCGCGTAAGCGTACGCGTAATGTCGGTCCGGGCCGCTTCTTCCAACAATACCACCGAACCAAAGTATGACATGCTGGTAAGCAGTATGACTTATATCGCCCACAACTCACGTGTGTTCTACTCGTGCATATAACATCAACATATAAAACCTAGGCTCGGATGCCACTGTTGGGTTTCGTAGTAATTTCAAAAAAATTCCTACGTGCACGCAAGATCATGGTGATGCATAGCAACGAGAGGGGAGAGTGTGATCTATGTACCCTTGTAGATCGACAACATAAGCGTTAGCACAACATGGTTGATGTAGTCGTACGTCTTCACGGCCCGACCGATCAAGCACCGAAACTACGGCACCTCCGAGTTTTAGCACACGTTCAGCTCGATGACGATCCTCGGACTCTGATCCAGCAAAGTGTCGGGGAAGAGTTCCGTCAGCACGACAGCGTGGTGACGATCTTGATGTACTACCGTCGCAGGGCTTCGCCTAAGCACTGCTACAATATTATCGAGGACTATTGTGGAAGGGGGCACCGCACACGGCTATGAATATGATCACGTGGATCAACTTGTGTCTAGGGGTGCCCCCCTGCACCCGTATATAAAGGAGCAAGGGGAGGAGGCCGGCCGGCCCTATAGGCGCGCCAAGGAGGAGTCCTCCTCCTAGTAGGAGTAGGACTCCTACTAGGAGGGGGAAAGAGTGGGGAGGAAGAGGGAAAGGGGGGGGGGGCGCTGCCCCCCTCTCCTAGTCCAATTCGGACCAGGGGAGGAGGCGCGCGGCCCACCTCTGGCTGCCCCTTTCTCTCTCCACTAAGGCCCATATGGCCCATTACTTCTCCCGGGGGGGTTCCGGTAACCCTCCGGCTCTCCGGTTTTCTCCGAAATCACCCGGAACACTTCCGGTGTCCGAATATAGCCGTCCAATATATCAATCTTTATGTCTCGACCATTTCGAGACTCCTCGTCATGTCCGTGATCACATCCGGGACTCCGAACTAGCTTCGGTACATCAAAACTCATAAACTCATAATATAACTGTCATCGAAACCTAAAGCGTGCGGACCCTATGGGTTCGAGAACAATGTAGACATGACCGAGACACGTCTCCGGTCAATAACCAATAGCGGAACCTGGATGCTCATATTGGCTCCTACATATTCTACGAAGATCTTTATCGGTCAGACCGCATAACAACATACTTTGTTCCCTTTGTCATCGGTATGTTACTTGCCCGAGATTCGATCGTCAGTATCCCATACCTAGTTCAATCTCGTTACCGGCAAGTCTCTTTAATCGTTCCGTAATACATCATCTCGCAACTAACTCATTAGTTGCAATGCTTGCAAGGCTTATGTGATGTGCATTACCGAGAGGGCCCAGAGATACCTCTCCGACAGTCGGAGTGACAAATCCTAATCTCGAAATACGCCAACCCAACATGTACCTTTGGAGACACCTGTAGAGCACCTTTATAATCACCCATTTATGTTGTGACATTTGGTAGCACATAGAGTGTTCCTTCGGCAAACGGGAGTTGCATAACCTCATAGTCATAGGAACATGTATAAGTCATGAAGAAAGCAATAGCAACATACTAAACGATCGGGTGCTAAGCTAATGGAATGGGTCATGTCAATCAGATCATTCACCTAATGATGTGATCCCATTAATCAAATAACAACTCCTTGTTCATGGTTAGGAAACATAACCATCTTTGATTAACGAGCTAGTCAAGTAGAGGCATACTAGTGACACTTTGTTTGTCTATGTATTCACACATGTATTATGTTTCCGGTTAATACAATTCTAGCATGAATAATAAACATTTATCATGATATAAGGAAATAAATAATAACTTTATTATTGCCTCTAGGGCATATTTCCTTCATAGAGTGCCCGTACAGCGGGCCTCTTGGCCTGGTATTACTCCCTTGAAGGTAGTATTACTGTGGCTTATTTGTGTTGGGTCTATCCCCATTTTGCAGACTGTGTCCCGATATATCAGATTTAGACCACTGTCGCCGTCCATGAGGACTCGTGTGAGATGGTATCCATTTATTATTGGGTCTAACACCAAGGCAGCCAATCCTTCGAGCCGGATGCTTGTCGCGTGATCCCCGCAATCAAAAGTGATCAGGCAGGCCAACCAGGGGTTGAACCTAGGGGTGACAGGCTCTATGGCACTTGTGTCTCGGAGTGCATATTTGCTTCTCCTCTTCGTCACATGGATCATGTTTACTGTTTTGACCTCTAGTGGGAATTTTTTCTGTCCTCCAGTGCTTTGCTGGCGAGGTTCGTCCTTGTCTTCTCTTGGTGTCTCCCCCCTTTGTGTTCGGCGTTTAGCTTACCGGCCTGCTTGAAGACCCAACATTCTCCGTGGGTGTGATTTGCAGGTTTATCAGGGGTGCCATGAATCTGACATAGTTTGTCAAGAATCTTGTTTAGGCCAGACAGTTCGCCTCTGCTGCCTTTGAAAGGCTTTTTCCACTGACCTGGTCGAGAGCCCCTGAATCCGGCATTGACCGCCGTATTATCCGGGCTATCTTCTTTATTTCGACGCTTGTTTTTATTGCGTCGTGGTTTTCCATTGCTATCCCTGACTTCGGATGTGCTTGGGTCGCTGGTGCTACTGCGGGCTAACCAGCTATCTTCGCCCGTGCAAAAGCGGGTCATGAGGCTTGTTAGGGCTGCCATTGTTCTCAGTTTTTCTTGGCCAAGGTGTCTGGCAAGCCATTCGTCTCGTACGCTGTGGTGGAAGCTGCTAAGGCTTTGGCGTCCGGACAGTCGATTATTTGGTTCTTCTTAGTGAGAAACGTGTTCCAAAGCTTTCGGGCGGACTCTCCGGGCTATTGAATTATATGGCTTAAATCGTCTGCATCCGGAGGTCGGACATAGGTCCCTTGAAAATTAGCCCGAAAAGCGTCCTCGAGCTCCTCCCAAGTTCCAATTGAGTTTTCGGGGAGGCTTTTCAGCCAGTGCCGAGCTGGTCCTTTAAGCTTGAGGGGCAAGTATTTGATGGCATGGAGATCATCTCCGCGAGCCATATGGATATGGAGGATAAATTCCTCAATCCAGACCCCAGGGTCTGTGGTCCTGTCGTACGCCTCTATGTTCACTAGTTTGAATCCTTCTAGGAATTCGTGGTCCAGCACCTCATCAGTGAAACATAGGGGGTGTGCGGCACCCCTGAATTGGGATGTGCCATGGCGTTCGGACGGTTGTAGAATTTGGTTTTGATTTTGTGCCGGAGCACGCATCCTAGATCCATAGGTGGATCTGGTCATACCGTACTTTTGGCGCAAGTCCTCACGTAGATCGTGTGTTGACTTATGTGCGACTTTGTTAGCTGCTCTATCGCGGTCACAAGGTGGTGGATCCGGCTGGTTGGCCGTTTTATTTTTTGGCTGTGTGGGATCTAAGGCCTCATCATCGAATTCAGGTAGTAGCTTGCGCTTTGGATAGCTCTTTGTGTGGTAACTTCCACCGTACTTTGCTTCGTTGTCGAGCATTTTGTTCCACCTGCTGTTGAGCATATTTTGTGCGGCCTTAAGCCTTTGCTGCTGCTTCTTCAGACTCCTCGCTGTGGCAATAAACCTTCTGCGGAGGTTCTCTTGCTCCAAGTGCGTTTCCGGGATGATGTGTGCATCTTTGTCCAGACTGTTTTCCTCCCAAGAGGGGGTTTGATGAGGTTTATCCTCGGCGTCGCCGTGTTCGGACGTTGGATCCGTACTATGTTCGCCGCTTGCAGCTTCATCGTGCTCTGCCGCCGGGGCAATGTGGTCGTCATTTCCTCTAGAGTTGACTGGAGTGTTATTTTCTCTTGCGCTGTTATCGCTGTTTTTGCTATGGCGGGACTTAGAGCGGCGCCGCTGACGCTGGCGCTTGGGTTGCTTCTTGCAGGGGCCATCCTCCGCTGTCTCTTCGCCATTGCCTTCTTTGGGTGTATCCACCATGTATATGTCATGTGATGAAGTGGCTGTCCGGTGCCCTGTGGGCGCTGGTTACTGTTCATCTCCTGCATCTTCATCCACGCCGTCGATGTCTTCGGAGTCAAAGTTGAGCATGTTGGTTAAGTCGTCGAGAGTGGCTATTAAGTGGGTGGTGGGTGGGTAGAGAATTTCTTCGTCATCTGCATCCCATTCTAGCCGGACATAGTTCGGCCAAGGTTCTCCTGACAAGGAGAGAGACCTTAATGAATTTAGCACATCGCCGAAAGGCGAGTGCTGAAAGATATCCGCGGAGGTTAACTCCATGATTGGCGCCTAGTCGGATTCGATAGGGACGGATGCAGGCGGCTCGGAGTCCTTAGCCGGAGACAAATCCAGTGGTTCGACGACACGGCTCTCGTAAGGGGTGAAGTCAGTATCCGGCTCCATCGCCACTGCGAGTGCAGCCTCCATGGTGGGGTCTATCCCTCCGTCCTTGGATGGCGCGATTTGCTCCGGATTGAAAGCCGGAGTAGTTGCAGATGCGATCTCCCGAACACTGTCCGACGGCAGAGTTACGTCGTGCTTGTTGTGACTGCGTGGCGCACCTGACACAAGCTCGAATCCGTCGAAGATCAAGTCTCCGTGGATGTTGGCAGTGTAGTTTAAGTTTCCGAATCTGACCTGATGGCCAGGGGCGTAGCTCTCGATCTGCTCCAGATGGCCAAGCGAATTGGCCCGCAGTGCGAAGCCGCCGAATACGAAGATCTGTCCGGGGAGGAAAACCTCACCCTGGACCGCATCGCTACCGATGATCGAAGGATCCATCAAGCCTTACGGTGACGACAGAGTGGAACTCTCGATGAAAGCACCAATGTCGGTGTCAAAACCGGCGGATCTCGGGTAGGGGGTCCCGAACTGTGCGTCTAAGGCGGATGGTAACAGGAGGCAGGGGACACGATGTTTACCCAGGTTCGGGCCCTCTTGATGGAGGTAATACCCTACGTCGTGCTTGATTGTTCTTGATGATATGAGTATTACAAGAGTTGATCTACCACGAGATCGTAGAGGCTAAACCCTAGAAGCTAGCCTATGGTATGATTGTATGTCGTCCTACGGACTAAACCCTCCGGTTTATATAGACACCGAAGGGAGCTAGGGTTACACAGAGTTGGTTACAAGGGAGGAGATCTACATATCCGTATTTCCTAGCTTGCCTTCCACGCCAAGGAGAGTCCCATCCGGATACGGGACGAAGTCTTCAATCTTATATCTTCATAGTCCAACAGTCCGGCTGTCCGGAGACCCCCTAATCCAGGACTCCCTCAATGGAAGGTTGTGCTGAAGAGAATGTTGGTGCCCATGGCCTTCTGGAAAGAGTCCCAGAACTTAGAAGTGAAAATGCTTCTATGGTCTGAAGAGATCAATTGTGGAATACCATGCAAATAGAAAATTCTGGAGGTGTATAGCTCTGCCAACTGAGCTGCTGTGATAGATTCTTTGATTGGAAGGAAATGAGCCACTTTTGTAAGCTTGTCAATGACAACGAAAATAGCATCATTCCCACGCTTGGACTTGGGAAATCCAGTGACAAAGTCCATTTCGATATGATCAAACTTCCATTCTGGAATAGCAAGAGGTTGGAGGAGACCAGTTGGTTATTGGTGTTCTGCTTTGACCCTTCGGCAGACATCACATTCATTCACGAATTGAGCAATCTCTCGCTTCATTCGAGTCCACCAATACGACTGCTTGAGGTCATGCTACATCTTTGAACTGCGTGGATGAATTGACAGAAGAGAATTGTGCACTTCGTTCATTATGACATTCCTTAGATCACCTTTAGGAACCACAATCCGGTCCTCAAAGAATAAAGTGTCTTTGTCATCAATGCGATAGCACTTGTATATGGATAAGCCCTTGGCAATACTGCGTTTAATCTTCTTCACCATGGTATCAAGGAGTTGTGCCTCACGAATTTGATCTTCCAAAGTAGGAGTGACTTGAAGGTTGGAAAGAAAACCTTGAGGAACAACTTGGAGATTGATCTTGCGGAAAGCTTCACAAAGATCCGGTTGGAATGTATTGAGAATTAAGCTGTTGCAGTAATCCTTTCTTCTCAAAGCATCTGCAATTACATTGGCCTTGCGTGGAGTATATTCAATACTTGGATTGTACTCTTGAATCATTTCGACCCAATGAGTTTGCCTGAGGTTGAGGTTGGGTTGAGTGAAGATATACTTGAGGCTCTTGTGATATGTGAAACTGTCCACTTTCCTTCCCAACAAGAGATGTCTCCACGTTATTAATGCATGGACAACTGCCGCCAACTCAAGATCGTGAGTGGGGTAGTTCCTTTCATTGGGCTTCAACTGGCGAGAGGTATAAGCCACAACTTTCTTCTCTTGCATTAACACAGTGCCGAGACCTTTCAAAGAGGCTTCGCAGAAAACTTCGAATGGCTTGGACTCGTCAGGAGGAGTTAAGACACTTGTAACGCCCCACGATGCGGCTATAGCTCCCATGTGTCGAGGCACGACTTAGAGGCATAACCGTATGGTGGTTTTGTCGCAAGAAGGGTCATCTTCACAACATCCCATGTAATGAACAAGAAAGGGATAAATAGAGTTGGCTTACACTCACCACATCACACAATATTCAAATAAGTCATACATCATCAGAGTACACTCATAGACCAACTACGGTCAAATCCAAATGAAAAGAAGATAATCCCAAATCCTAGATCCCCGATCGTCCCAAATAGGATCCACTATTGATCATCAGGAAACGAAACATAGTAACGACCAAGGTCCTCGTCGAACTCCCACTTGAGTTCGGTAGCATCACCTGCACTGGCATCATCGGCACCTGCAACTGTTTTGGTAGTATCTGTGAGTCACGAGGACTCAATAATCTCAAAACCCGCGAGATCAAGACTATTTAAGCTTATGGGTAGGATAAGGTAAAGAGGTGGAGTTGCAGCAAGCACTAAGCAAATATGTTGGCTAACATACGAAAATGAGAGTACGATGAGAAACTACGCAACGGTCGCGAAGCTAGAAGTGATCAAGAAGTGATCCTGAAACTACTTACGCTCAAACATAACCCAAACTGTGTTCACTTCCGAGACTCTGCCAAAAAGAGACCATCATAGCTACACGCACGGTTGATTCATTTTAATTAAGTCAAGTGTCAAGTTTTCAACAACCGGATATTAACAAATTCCCATATGCCACATAACCACAGGCACGACTCTCGAAAGTTTATGCCCTGCAGGGGTGTCCCAGCTTAGCCCATCACAAGCTATCACGATCAATGAAGGATATTCCTTCTCCCGGAAAGATCTGATCAAGCACACCAGATGGGTCAAGCTACGAGTAAAACCAACCCTCAAGTTTCCCCGAGGTAGCCCCACAGGTTGCCCGGTTCGGACCAACACTCAAGGGAGCACTGGCCCCGGGGGGGGTTAAATAAAGATGACCCTTGGGTTTGCAACTCCCAAGGGAAAAATGCTTAGGTTGTTAGGAAAATGTAAAACCAAGGTTGGGCCTTTCTAAAGGAGTTTTATTCAAAGCGAACTGTCAAGGGGGTCCCATAATCCCAACCGCGTAAGGAACACAAAATCAAGGAACATAACACCAGTACGACGGAAACTAGGGCGGCAAGAGTGGAACAAAACACTAAGCAAATGGCCAAGCCTTCCACCCTTTGCCAAGTATATGGATGCATTAAATAAATAAGATATATTGTGATATCCCAACATATCCATGTTCCAACATGGAACAACCTGCAAGGCACCTGCAACTAGCAACGCTATAAGAGGGGCTGAGCAAAAGCGGTAACTTAGCTAAACAACGATTTGCTAGGAAGGTGGGTTAGAGGCTTGACGTGGCAATATGGGAGGCATGATAAACAAGTGGTAGGTAGCTAAACATAGCGATAGAGCGAACAACTAGCAAGCAAAGATAGAAGTGATATTGAGGGTAATGGTCATCTTGCCTGCAAAGTTCTCAGATTTGTCGAAAGCTTGCTCCTCGTTAGCGTACTCAACAGGTTCCTCGTTCACGAACTTGTCCCCCGTCTCTACCCAAAGTGAGAACACAAGCAATGGAAAAACAATCAATCACGGTGCAATGCACAAGCAACATGATGCAATACATGGCATGGAATGCAAGATATAATGTGCAATGCATATGGGTACTCCGGAAGGAAAATGATGATCAAGGCATCAACTTGGCAAACCAAGTGTGCCGCAGGAAAGATGGGGTGATTTCGGTCAAAATCGATATAAGGATCACCGAAAACGGATGCACGGTTTGTGAAAGACAAGCAATACAAGAATGATGCGAATCTGCGACTAACAACATCATAGCACTTAGAATGCAACAAGAAACTATGCTACAACACTCCAACATAGCAACAAAGCACATGACCATAAAGTACATGTGAAGCTCTACAAATAATGAACACTGAGCTCCTGCTAGTTCTCAATAGAACAAGCTCAAAATAGCATGGCAAAAATGCAAATGATAACAGATCCACAGACTTAGAGAAAATACTAACTTGTCAAAACAACATCAGGTAGGAATGTTAAGAGCTAGCAAGAAACATGCTACAGGAACATATCATGGCAAACAAAGGCATGGCATGCTAGTACTCAAAGCATAGAACAAAACTCCCTTACTGATCTTTAACAAAAGATGCAAAGAAAATATGGTAGCACCCAAGCAAACATGGCAAGTTATATGAACAGTTTCAGACTTGGAAGAAAAACATGACACGACAGAAACAGATTCATGATAGCAACTTTGCAAGCTCAATCCACTCACCATAAGGCATTTCATGGCATAACAAGGTAACCAACATGATGTAGACATATTCATGAAGCTAAGAATGGCAAGAGCAAGTTCATAGGGTACATGTATCCCCAACAACACCAATGGCAAAGTTGAATCTCATGTTAACAATCTGCCAGGAATGATATTTAGCAAAAGTAGAGCAAGAAAATGACAAGGTATATTGCTCCATAATTGCAACCAGAGGAATGAATGGATAGAGTAACACCACATTTTCAAAACATGCTTACTGAACTATCTCAAAATGTGCATGGATCTCATGGTAGCAACAAGTTTACATAGGATAAAAATGTAACAACATCAAAATTACTAAGTGTCTGAAAACAACAACATTATGAAGCCTACTTTACATGCTTGTGCTAGTCACCACATAGATCACAAAAATACAAGACTTGCACCACTGTAAATATGGCATGATGGATCTCATAAAACATGTAGACATCATGCTCCTAGGATGCACACACAAAATGCAACAAGAATGACAAATCATCAAGCTATGTTAAATTCCAGTAGACAACATCATATAGCACTTTTGCAACAAATATTAGGACATCAATATGGACAGTAACATGCATACAAATGACACTAACGTGAAGACCATCACGAGATGAACATTTTGATATATCATATGCACAAAACGGAGCTACGGTTATGGAGATATAGCATGATGAATAGGGGCCTAAAATATTGCAGATTCGGGACTGAGATAAACGAGAGCAACCTTCCGGATCTAGAGTTTGCTCGGGCACGTGAACCGAGGTCGGATCGGAGTAGTCGCCGGAGCTTCACCGGAGAGGAGGGAGATGGCCGGACTTGGGGGGTTCGCCGGATCTGGGGCCGGAGCTCGAGCCGGCGACGAGGAGGAGCGGTGAAGGCGACGTCCGGTGCGGAGGCGGCGAGGTGCGCGGCGGCGGCGTGAAGAGCGGCGGTGGCAAGCGTTGGAGGCGGCGGCGCTTGATGGCGGGAGGCGACGCTTGGCGGCGGGGACGACCGGGCGGCGCGGGCGACGCTTGGCGGCGGGCGCCGCTTCGGGCCGGGAGGGCCCCGCCTGGGCCTCGGCGGGCCAGCGCAGTGAAGTGGGCGCGGGGGCGACTAGGCCAACCGCAGACTGACACGTCGCGGCGGAGGAGGCCGATGGACACGCCCGTCGGTGGGGGAGATGTGTCCGGCGACGCGGAGGGACGAAGGTTAGGGTTTGGAGTGTGAGAATTTCGGGGGAGATGCATATTTATAGGTAGGGGAGCTAGGAGTGTCCAAATGAGGTGCGGTTTTCTCCCACATGATCGTGATCCAACGACTGAGAGCATGAAGGGGGTTTAGATGGGTTAGTGGGCTGTTTTGGAGGGGTGTTGGGCTGCAACAAAAGAGGGGCTTTTGCGGTTACCCGGTTAACTGTTGGGTCATCAAACGACCTCCAAATGGAACGGAATTTTACCGGCGGCCTCCCGGTGATATACCAAGGCCACTTGGCAAAGCTCGAACCATTCCGAGAACATTTTTCTCCCGCTCATGAAACAAGATTAGAGGGGTGCAACGGATGCATGTAGGAGTGTCGGATTGCGAAACGGACAACGGGGAAAAAGACCGGATGCATGAGACGAACACGAATGCAAATGAGATACACATGATGACATGATATGAAATGCATGACATGAACAAAACGCAAAACAAAGACAAAACCCAACCACGAAGGGAAATATCATATCACATAGCCGGAAATGGCAAGAGTTGGAGTTACAATATGGAAAGTTACATCCGGGGTGTTACAGCAGGTCGGGGCGACGACAGAGAAGACCTCAGGGCGGTTGTAGGGATCGCGTGCCATGCTCGCTACGGCCCGATGGGGCAACTCAGCGGCAGCGCGAGGGTCGGTGCAGCTTCGAGGATGGCCTGGAGCGGACGGCCTCGGTGCAGCGGTTGACCGCGGGCCGCGGCACTACGACCCGAAGGAACGACGTAACGGCAGTGCGTGAGGTGATGCAACGATGGGGTCAACCTCGAGGTGGCGGAGGGGACCACGTGGCGCGGCGCTATGGCCCAAAGGGGCGACACAACGGCGGCACGGATCGGTGCACCCATGGACAGAACCATAGGGTGGCGGCGTTGTGGTCCGATGGGGCGATGCAGCGGCAACCGGTTGCTCGGTCGGTGTAACAGTGCGTATACTTGATGATAATCGGCGACCGCCGGACGTACGAGGAGCACACAACAAACAGTGTACGAGGTCCGGTCATACGTGTACATGTACATGTGCATGCAACATGCGTGAGTAGCCCATCCTTTGTGTGTAACCGGACACCCAGTAGCCACGTAGCTCCACGAGAAACCAATCTCGGGCCAGGCTGCGCACGAGGATGCCCAGCAGAACCACGAGAGCGGCGTTGGACCGGCGGGCCAGCATAGGAGTACATGAGCGACCGCCCCACGTGCACATCCGATCATGCGGAGACGACGAAGATTTTGATGTAGTCGACGCCAATGAAGTAGAGGCACTTTGTAGATGACGAATGACGGCGAGCGACACAAGCCGATCTGAGATAGGAAAACCAAAAGAACTGTTGATCAAGACGACCGGCGAGAGAGAAAAACCCAGATCAATTGATCGGGAAAAGACTCTTTAGGGCAACCGATCAACGTGATCGGCAGACAAACCCTAGGTACGGGCGGCACGGTCTCCGGCGGCTGTCATAGAGGCCAACCGCCCCGGGGGCGGCGCATGGAGCGGAAGCGGGGGACGGCGGCTAGGGTTGGATCGGTTAGGCTGATACCATGTTAGAAGGGAGAGAAACATTTGGTAGAATATGATGATGTATTGTTTGAGCCCCGTGGGCATATATATAGGAGTACAGGATCTACTTGGAGTACAAGGCAAGGCAGAATATTTTCTAGTCTAACCTATGTTTCCAATTAATCAATATACTCAACAATCACCATCTACAGGATGTTAACACCCACATGACGATCGCCACCGAGGAGCACGCGTACCACGACTGTTGTCAGGCACGCATCGCCACCGGCGGGCCTCCAAGCTCACCCGATCTTGGACAAGGAGGAAGAGGGGGGGTGGCGAGGGGGGCGACAGAGCTCGGGGTGATGCGGAGTAGATTGTATCCACGTTATTTAATTATGCGATGAAGTGGTTTAAATATGTGTCTCAAATGTATGTGAAAAAATTATGTTCAATTTTTTTCTAGAAAAGTAATTATAGGGGCTTTCAAGTTTTTTTAGGTTAACCATGAGTATATTTCATAAAACAACAAGGTTACAATTAATCCACACACAAACAATAAGAGAGCACGAGAGAGTACAATTGTGTTGAAACGATGCAGAAAACACCTCTAGTAAGAAATAGCCATGAAGGATCTGCAAGTCTCTACATATGCTAACAAAATTACCAGGAAAAAAATCAACGACCACAAGACAATACATCGGAAATCCATTGGAACCGGCATGCACCATCGCCATGGGCTTTTCTAATTCGATGAAGAGGGATAATGCGAACAACAAAGCCCACGTCTTTGTTGCGCGTTGACCCGCCACAAAGAACTTGACCGCAGGTGGCTAGGCGCTTTCTACATTGAGGAGGAGGAGGTGCCCACCTATGATGCCGGTGTGATTCGCTTCTTCAGATCGTGAGCGATGCTCAATTTTTTGGCCGATCACGCCTCTGCCACTCTTGTCCCTCCGGCTGTTCAGATCGTCTCCCGAGCCAAAGAGATTGAACACGAGGAGGTCGAGGCGCATTTGGCAGACGAGGGCGCCGAGGACGTGTTGATGTTCAAGATGTCCGAGGACGAGTCATACCTCCTCGCCATCAATGAAGCCTTCTTCCGGTCTATGGATGCCGAGCGCACGGTCAACCACGACCATGCTAAGCTGGCCCACCTTGAAGGCAAGAACAATCAGTTGTTCAATGAGCTCCTCGGGGAGTCGAATGAGGAGGACAAGATGACATGGTGTCGATCTACCACCAACGACAATGAGGTCAACCCCTCCCATCCTCCAACTTGGGCCTGGACTTAGGCTTTGATAGTTATCTTAACTGCAAAGACAAGTAGATCTAGCTAGTATTTAGTTTATATGCCTTAGATCGATGCTTGGGCTAGTTTGATGTTCATTTAGTCTAAATGTACTTTCCATGGACTCTTTTATTATGTTATGTAATATGCTAATGTGGTGCAAGTGTTTAATTATGCAATGACCTAGTTTTAATTCACGTTTGGGACGTTTTGTGCAAAAATTAGTGTTCAAATATTATTAGGGGTCCAGTTTTAGGGATGTGCTAGGTGAGCAAACGTTTAATCTCTTTTTTAATGAAATTGGATAAAGGAGGTTTTGGACTTTTAGGTTAGGGAATCTCCTAGATATTATAACACCCTCGATGCGACTATAGCTCCCACGTGTCGAGGCACGACTTAGAGACATAATCGCAGTGAAGGCATATGTTGCAAGTTAGGCAATCTTCACAACATCCCATGTAATATGAATAATAAAGGGGTGAACATAGTTGGCTTACACTCGCCACGTCAATCAAGTACATTAATAACATTACATCATCCAAAACACTCATGGCCCGACTACGGCGCCAAAATATAAGAAAACCCAACATGCGACAACGGTCCCAATCACCCCTAACTGGGCACCACTACCGATCATCGTGAAAGGAAACGTAGTAACGCTGAGAGTCTTCGTCGAACTCCCACTTGAGCTCATACGCGTCTCCTGGAGCGGAATCATCAGGCCCTGCATCTGGTGTAATAGTAATCTGTGAGCCACAGGGACTCAGTAATCTCGCACCCTCGCGATCAAGACTATTTAAGCTTATAGGAAGGGTAAGGAAAAATATATGTGGAGCTGCAGCAAGCGACTAGCATATATGGTGGCTATCTTATTCGCAAAAGAGAGCGAGAAGAGGAGGCAAGGCACGAGCGAGAGACTAGAGAACAACCTGCGCAAACATTACTCCAACACCGTGTCCACTTCCCGGACTCCGCCGAGAAGAGGCCATCACGGTAACACACTCAGTTGATTCATTTTAATTAAATAAGGTTCAAGTTATCTACAACCGGACATTAACAAATTCCCATCTGCCCATAACCGTGGGCACGGCTTTCGAAAGTTAAATCCCTGCAGGGGAGTCCCAACTTAGCCCATGACAAGCTCTCACGGTCAACGAAGGAATAGACCTCCTCCCAAGATGTTCCGATCAGACTCGGTATCTCGGTAACTCAAGACACTTCGACAGGTTAAAACAAGACCAACAACACTGCCCGAATGTGCCGATAAATCCCGATAGGAGCTGCACATATCTCTTTCTGAAGGCACACTCAGATGAGCCAGACGTCGGGTAAGCCAGCCCAGAGTTGCCCCCGGTAGCCTCGGACATCGCTCGGTGGGACCAACACTCAGAGGAGCACTGGCCCGGGGGGGGGGGTTAAAATAAGATGACCCTTGAGTCTGCAGAACCCAAGGGAAAGAAAAGGATAGGTGGCAAATGGTAAGACCAATGTTGGGCATTGCTGGAAAAGCTTTAATCAAGGCGGACTATCAAGGGGTTCCCATTATAACCCAACCGCGTAAGGAACGCAAACTCTGGGAACATAACACCAATATGACGGAAACTAGGGCGGCAAGAGTGGAACAAAACACTAGGCGAGAGGCCGAGCCTTCCACCCTTTACCAAGTATATAGATGCATTTAAGATAGCAAGATAATATAATGATAACCCCACAAGTAAATAAAAGATGTTCCAACAAGGAACGGCCTCCAATCTTCACCTACAACTAGCAACGCTATAAGAGGGGCTAAGCAAAGCGATAACATAGCCAATCAACGGTTTGCTAGGACAATGGTGGGTTAGAGGTTTGACATGGCAATTTGGGAGGCTTGCAAGCAGGTGATAGGCATCGTAGCATTGGCATAGCAAAAGAGCGAGCAAACTTGCATAACAAATATAGTAGTGATTTCGAGGGTATGATCATGTTGCCTGCACAGTTGTCAGAGTTGACTGGATCCTCAAGAGCAAACTCAACGGGCTCCACATTAGCGAACTCGTCTCCCGGCTCTACCCAAACAAGATAGACAAGCAACAAGGATACAATCAACCGCGTGCAAACTCAACCAACACGATGCAAAGATGATATGCTATGCGGGATGCGATGCGGGATGCAAAATGAAAGATATGACAGGAAATGCATGAACCTGGACTCAACTTGGAATTCCAAGGGTGCCACTGGAAAGATGAGATGAAATTGCTTGAAAACGATATAAAGAACGCCGGAATCGGAGTTACGGTTTGGAAATGGCAAGCGTTTCAAAAATGACACCGGTCTGCGATTTACAGCACGTAGGCATCTAAATGCAATGATATGAACATGCTACAGCCACCAACCAAGACAACAAAATACATGGCAGGGATGCACACAAGATGCTTAATAAAAGTCTAGCACTGAGCTACGACCAATTCATCCATTATGAGGTTCAAACAAGCATGTCAAAAACGCAAATGCAAAACAGATTTCAGACTTAGTGAAATTAACACTTGTCTGAAATTTCAGATCACGAAGCCCTCTTCGGAGCAGCAAAACAACATGATACATGACCTGATTAAGACAAGTAAGAACATGGCATGGAGCTACTCAACAAGCTTAACAAAAGACCCAAAGTGACCTGGGGCCAAAAGGTTTCACAAAATATACTAACGGGCACTAGAACATAGCTAAAACACAATCAGTTTTCAGACTTGGTGAAAAGGCATGTAAACGAGCTTGATGCACTCACTACGGAGCAAGTCATGGCAAGGCAAGCATACATCCATTAAGAATGCACAAAATGCTAGCTAGACATGGCAAGAACAATGGCATAGCATGCACGGATCAACTACAATAGCATCGGCAAAATCGCAAACGAGTTGACGATCTGCCCAGATTCACAACGAAGCAAAAGTAGAGCTCGATTGACTCAAGCTAGGGTGCTCCATAATTTCAAACAAAGACATGGATGGATATAGAATAACAAGATTAACAAAACTCCTTTACTGATCATCCTCAAAAGAGGCACGGATCACTAGGAAACAAGCTGAACATATGGCATCATGAACTAAATAATCCCAGACTTAGTGAAAACTACCAAGTCCCTGAAAACAGATTTACCGGGTTCCTCACTTTGCAAGCTTGCACAAGTCACCACACACATCCTAAAAATGCATGGGTTGCACCTCTGGATAGATGACAAAACCCTTAACAAAACATATGAAGGACTCACAGGCATAGCATGCACACATTAATCATGGAAAAAATGACAAAAGTCTAAGATGAACTAGCAGATCTGACAATTAACTCATGAAGCCTCATTCTAACAGCATTTCGGGCATCAAGATGAACTCAAATGAAAATGATGCAATGGAAAGAAATGATGTACTCGTCGAGGCGAACATTTTGATATGCTATATGCCCAAAACAGAGCTACGGACGCAAAGTTACAGCAGGTCAAAGCTCGCATAAAAAATTAGGGTTAGGAGGGAAAAAGTCAACCGAGGTGATAATTCCAGATCTGAGATCCGATCTGCGCGGAAGTCGAGGTTCGTCGGAAGTCCTGTTCACCGGAAAAGGAGGAGCGGCCGGAGGAGTCGCCGGGGTAGCCGGATCCGGCGACGCTCGCCGGGGCTTGGTCGGCGTGGGGCGGCGCGATGGAGGCGGCGGCTCCCGCGGCGCGGGCGCGCGATGGCGAGGCGCGGTGGCGGCGAGGAGATCCGGCGGCTCGGGCGGCCGGAGATGGCCGGCGAAGGCGGCGCGGCGGTCGGAGGTGACCGGCCCCGAGGAAGAGGCGGCGGGGCGCTCGGGGGCAGGCGGCGGACGGAGTGGGCCTCGGGGGCCCGGTTTGGGCCTCCCGGGCCGCGGCGGCGGCGAGATGGCGAGAGCCACGTGGCGGCAGCGGACTGGCTGAGGCGGCGGCGGCGATTTCGTACGCTAGGAGGCGGACATGTCCGGCGGCGGCGCGAGGTTTTTTAGGGTTTCGGAGAGGGAGCGAGATCCGAATTCGGGGGGGCCTTTATATAGGCATAAGTGGAGCTAAGAGAGTCCAAATGAGGTGCGGTTTTCGGCCACACGATCGTGATCGAACGATCTAGGACATGGAGTAGAGTTTGGTGGGTTTTGGGCCAAAATGGAGGGGTGTTGGGCTGCAACACACACGAGGCCTTTTCGGTCCCTCGGTTAACCGTTGGAGTATCAAACGAAGTCCAAATGGCACGAAACTTGACAGGCGGTCTACCGGTAGTAAACCAAGGCCGCTCGGTAAGTCTCGGTCCAATCCGGAAATGTTTAATCCCCACACACGAAAGAAAGCTAGAAATGACCACCGGAGGAGAATGAAGCGCCGGAATGCAAAACGGACAACGGGGAAAAAGCTCGAATGCATGAGACGAACACGTATGCAAATGCAATGCACATGATGACATGATATGAGATGCATGACAATGACAACAAAACACGGAGACAAAACCCGAACCCGAGGAAATAAATATAATTTAACGGCGGAAACGGCAAGAGTTGGAGTACAAATTGGGAAAGTTACATCCGGGGCGTTACAACACTCCACCACTACGAAAGGATCTCGTCCCGAGATCTAGGACTGAAAGAACGCCGGGTACTCAGAACGGAGGTGATCCTCGCGTTCCCAGGTAGCTTCACGGTCGGAATGGTGTGACCATTTGACTTTGAGAAATTTGATTGACTTGTTGCGAGTCTTGCGTTCAGTCTCTTCAAGAATAGCGACTGGGTGCTCACGATAAGAGAGATCTACTTGGAGCTCAATGTCCTCGAAGTTGACTGTGCGGTCAGGAGTCTTGAAGCACTTTCGAAGCTGAGAGACATGGAACACGTCATGAACATTTGCAAAGTTTGAAGGAAGCTCGAGTTGATAGGCGAGGTCGCCTCTCTTGCTGACAATCTTGAAAGGTCCCACATATCTAGGGGGAAGCTTCCCTTTGATACCGAAGCGACGAGTACCTTTCATAGGAGAGACGCGGAGGTAAACATGATCTCCGATCTCGAAAGCCAAATCACGGTGCTTACTATCATAGTAGCTCTTCTGACGTGATTGGGCTGCTTTGAGGTTATCACGAATGACTTTGCACATTTCTTCTGCTTCTGTGATTAAGTCATTACCCAAAAGCTGATGTTCACCGGTTTCAGACCAGTTGAGAGGGGTACGACACTTCCTGCCATACAGAATTTCAAAAGGGGCCTTGCCCGAACTTGCTTGAAAGCTATTGTTGTAGGAGAATTCAGCATAAGGAAGACAGTCCTCCCACTTCATGCCGAAGGAGATCACACAAGCCCTGAGCATATCATCAAGAATCTAGTTGACACGCTCGACTTGACCGCTTGTTTGAGGATGGAAAGCTGTGCTAAAGCGGATGTTAGTGCCCATGGCCTTCTGGAAAGAATCCCAAAACTTTGAGGTAAGGATGCTACCACGGTCTGAAGAGATCACCTGAGGAATACCGTGCAGAGAGACAATGCGAGAGGTATAGAGTTCCGCCAATTGAGCTGCAGTGATCAACTCTTTGATAGGCAGAAAGTGAGCCACTTTGGTGAGCTTGTCGATGACAACGAATATAGCATCATTGCCACGCTTGGACTTTGGAAACCCAGTCACGAAGTCCATCTCAATGTGGTCAAACTTCCATTCTGGAAAGGCAAGAGGTTTGAGGAGACCAGCTGGCCTTTGGTGTTCTGCCTTCACTCTTCTGCAAACATCACATTCATTCACGAATTGAGCGATCTTGCGCTTCATTCGAGTCCACCAATAAGCTTGCTTAAGGTCCTGATACATCTTCGTGCTCCCAGGGTGGATGGAGAGGAGAGAATTGTGAGCCTCGTTGATGATCACTTTACGGAGGTCACCTTTGGGAACAACAATACGATCCTCGAAGAAGAGAGTGTCCTTGTCATCAAGGCGGTAGCACTTGTACTTGGGCTGACTCTTGGCAATCCCAATCTTCACCTTTTTCACCATAGTATCAAGAAGCTGGGCTTGGCGAATCTGGTCTTCTAAGGTAGGAGAGACTTGAAGGTTGGCGAGGAAACCTTGAGGAACAACTTGCAGATTAAGTTTGCGAAAATCTTCACAAAGCTCGGGTTGATAAGGCTTAAGAATCAGACTGTTGCAGTAAGCCTTTCTGCTCAAAGCGTCAGCAATCACATTGGCCTTGCCTGGAGTATACTCAATACTCGGATTATACTCTTGAATCATTTCGACCCATCGAGTTTGCCTGAGGTTGAGATTAGGCTGCGTGAAGATGTACTTGAGACTCTTGTGATCAGTGAAAATATCCACTTTTCTTCCCAATAGAAGATGTCTCCAAGTCAAAAGAGCATGCACAACTGCCGCCAACTCGAGATCATGAGTGGGGTAGTTCTTCTCATTAGGCTTCAACCGGCGAGATGTATAGGCAACAACTTTCTTCTCTTGCATCAAACTGCGCCAAGACCTTGGAGAGAGGCATCACAAAAGACCTCGTACGGCATGGATTCATCAGGTGGAGTCAGAACTGGAGCAGTGATCAATTTCTCTTTCAAAGTGTTGAAAGCAATGTCACACTCCGGAGACCAAACGTACTTGACGTGCTTCTGGGGAAGATTAGAGAGAGGCTTCGTGATCTTAGAAAAGTTTTCAACGAATCTTCGGCAATAGCTTGCGAGACCGAGAAAACTGCGGAGTTGCTTCACGTTCTGAGGAGGTTCCCAATTCACAATAGCAGACACCTTCTCAGGATTCACGGCAATGCCCTTGGCAGAGATGATATGGCCAAGATAAAGAACCTCATCGAGCCAAAATTCACACTTGGAGAACTTGGCGTAGAACTGATGTTCTCTGAGCTTATCAAGAACCAAACGCAAGTGCTTGGCATGATCTTCCTTGTTCTTGGAGAAAACCAGAATGTCGTCGAGATAGACCAAAACGAAGTCATTGGTGTAAGCGCTGAAGATGAAGTTCATCATGCGAGAGAACGTCGGAGGAGCGTTGGCGAGGCCAAAAGACATGACAGTGTATTCATATGAACCAAAGCTTGTTCTGAATGCTGTCTTGGGAATATCTTCTTCACGAATGCGAATCTGGTGATAACCCATACGGAGATCAAGCTTGGAGAAAACTTGGGCACCTTTGAGTTGTTCGAACAGCTCATTGATGTTGGGAAGTGGGTATTTGTTCTTGATGGTCTTCTTGTTCACTGGACGGTAATCAACACAAAGTCGGTCCGTTCCATCCTTCTTCTTCACAAAAAGAACACCACAACCCCACGGAGAAGAACTAGGCCGGATAAGACCCATTCTTTCTTGCTCATCGAGTTGCTTCTTCAGCTCCTTCAACTCTTCAGGTCCGAGCTTGTAAGGATGTTTGCACACAGGTTCCGTGCCAGGCTCATGTTCAATAACGAATTCAACTGGCCGGTGCGGAGGCATTCCTGGGAGCTCTTCTGGAAAGACATCTTGATATTCGCAAACGATTGGAATTTGAGAGATGGCATCCAATTCACCCTACTCATTGAGAGAAAACAGATGGATAGTATCATCACGAGCGGCAAAGACAATTACATCCTCAGACGAATGAGTCAATTGAATCTGCCTGGCTGCACAATCAAGCTGAGCCTTGTGCTTAGAAAGCCAATCCATTCCGAGAATAAGATCAATATCCGAGTTACAGAGAACCACTAGAGAAGAGAGAAACTTGTAATCGCCCAATGTGATAGAAACATCTGGGGCAAAAGCGCTTGCATTCATAAATTTACACGGAGAAACAACAGATAACTGTCTAGGCAAATCTTGCAAAGGCAACTCATGCTTAGTAACAAATGGCCTCGAGATGAAACAATGCGATGCACCCATGTCAAAAAGAACTTTAGCAGGAATATCATTAACAAGAAGGTTACCCATGATCACATCTGACGAGTCCTCTGCCTGAGCTGCATTCATCAAGTTAACCTTGGCGGACTTGGGGTTATGCTTGACCACAGCTGTACTTGCCGATCTGACAGGAGGAGGAGGAGGAAGACGCCTCTAGTTGAAACACTTTTTGGCATGGTGTCCCTTCTGTTGGCACTTGTTGCACGTGACCTCTGAAAGCGGACGGTGATACAGAGCACTCGATCTTGGAGCTTGAGACGAAGTCTTGTTCTGAAAGCCGGGGTTGGATGGGTGGGAAGAACCACTGCCACCTTTGCTCTTCTGCTGATACGGCTGACGGAACGGAGGAGGAGGAAGTCAAAACTTCTGCTGCTTGGCCACTTGAGTAGAGGAAGAAGGAGTAACATCTCTGACTCCCTTCCTGGAAGCATCACACCTCAACTAAGCAGCCTCTTGCTTCAGTGCCATGTTGTAGAACTCATCGTACCTCAAGGGCTCAAAGAGAACAAGAGAGAGCTGAATATCTTCTCTGAGACCACCCCTGAACTGATATATCATGCTCTTCTCATCAAGCACGTCCTGCTTGGCAAAGCGGGCGAGCTTCTGGAACAACTTGTTGTAGTCATAGACAGACAAAGAGCCTTGCTTCAGATTGCGGAATTCCTCACGCTTGCTTTCAACCACGCTCTACGGAATATGGTGAGCTCAGAAATCTCGACAGAAATAATCCCAAGTAATCAGACATCCGCCTCTGGAATCCTTGTACTGCTGGAACCATTCTGCAGCTTGATCTTTGAGTTGGAAGGAAGAGAACTTGACAAAGTCCTCAGGCCTGACGTTACTGCACTCGAAATGCTTACATAGATCCACAAGCCAATCATCAGCATCGGTTGCCTCAACACAATTGCTGAAAGTCTTTGGCCCGTTAGCAAGGAACTGGTTGAGTGTAGCAAAGTGACTCTGATTGCTGCCTTGATTCCCTTGACTGCCTTGATTGCGTTCTGGAAGAATTTGCATGATCAGCTGTGGTTTGCATTGGTTGCGGCCATCACAGCTTGCCATGCCTCTGGAGGAGGTGGAGGTGGTGGCGGATCAGGATTCAGAGTCGTGCGCGTTGGAGGAGCCATCCTGAAGAGGTTGACCACCATTAGCACATTGACAGACAAATATTGAAGCTGAATCCAACGGAATGAAAATTGCAACATATAGTCTTCACATCCGAACAAATGAACGAATGCATTCCTCTTGAAATGGTCACATATCCATAAATTGAGAAGCCACGTTAGAATTAAGGTAGAGAAATAAATCAACAAGGTACGGATCAAGAACGAATAATCGGTAAGAAATCCCAATCTCAAACCAATATCCGTGGAAGAAAAACTAGAGCTACTAGAATTCCCACCTATGAAACTCCCGAACATTTCTGGTTATGCAATCAGGTGTTGGGGATACAGGGGAAGCATAATATCTCACCCAAACTAGCAAATCCTACATCCAGCTGTATCCATCCTTCAACACATAACCAAGAAAACTTCGGAAACCATCTACCTCAACCTTCGAAAAGCATCCGTTATACAAGTTATGGCGATACTCCCGAACTCCCGCCCCCGTAATGGGTGGCGTCGAGGTTATCTCACCAACGAACTGCATAAAAGAGATTTTCGATGTCGGCGAAAATATCTCAAGTATTCCAGAATTGCAACGATAAAATTATGATGAAAACACCTCAGAGCTCAACTCCCCGGGACACTTCCACTAAACCCCTGACAGGAGGCACCAAGACAATGTTCTCATCATAAGCCATCGGAACGATTCCAAGATACTCGCGTGATCCTAATTTTTTTTTGTGAAATTTGAGAAGAGAAGAGTCAAAACTCTACGTCAGGATGCCTTACCAGAGCGATGAGGAGACTGGGAAGTAAAAAGAATTACTAAACTCTCCGATATATAATTCCTAAAGACTCAAAACATTTATTTCTAGACACAACTCGGCCGCTAAAACGATCAAGCAATGGGGCTCCTAAGTTCGGGGAAGGCTCTGATACCAACTTATAACACCCTCGATGCGACTATAGCTCCCATGTGTCGAGGCACGACTTAGAGACATAATCGCATTGAAGGCATATGTCGCCAGTTAGGCAATCTTTACAACATCCCATGTAATATGTATAATAAAGGGGTGAACATAGTTGGCTTACACTCGCCACGTCAATCAAGTACATTAATAACATTACATCATCCAAAACACTCATGGCACGACTACGGCGCCAAAATAGAAGAAAACCCAACATGCGACAACGGTCCCAATCACCCCCAGCTGGGCACCACTACTGATCATCATGAAAGGAAACGTAGTAACGCTGAGAGTCTTCATTGAACTCCCACTTGAGCTCATACGCATCTCCTGGAGCGGAATCATCTGGCCCTGCATCTGATGTAATAGTAATCTGTGAGCCACAGGGACTCAGCAATCTCGCACCCTCGCGATCAAGACTATTTAAGCTTATAGGAAGGGTAAGGCAAAATATATGTGGAGCTGCAGCAAGCGACTAGCATATATGGTGGCTATGTTATTCGCAAAAGAGAGCAAGAAGAGGAGGCAAGGCACGAGCGAGAGACTAGAGAACAACCTGCGCAAACATTACTCCAACACCGTGTCCACTTCCCGGACTCCGCCGAGAAGAGGCCATCACGGTAACACACTCAGTTGATTCATTTTAATTAAATAAGGTTCAAGTTATCTACAACCGGACATTAACAAATTCCCATCTGCCCATAACCGCGGGCACGGCTTACGAAAGTTAAATCCCTGTAGGGGAGTCCCAACTTAGCCCATGACAAGCTCTCACGGTCAATGAAGGAATAGACCTCCTCCCAAGACGCTCCGATCAGACTCGGTATCTCGGTAACTCAAGACACTTTGACAGGTTAAAACAAGACCAGCAACACCGCCCGAATGTGCCGACAAATCCTGATAGGAGCTGCACATATCTCTTTGTCAGGGCACACTCAGATGAGCCAGACGTCGGGTAAGCCAGCCCAGAGTTGCCCCTGGTAGCCTCGGACATCGCTCGGTGGGACCAACACTCAGAGGAGCACTAGCCCGGGGGGGTTAAAATAAGATGACCCTTGAGTCTGCAGAACCCAAGGGAAAGAAAAGGATAGGTGGCAAATGGTAAGACCAATGTTGGGCATTGCTGGAAAAGCTTTAATCAAGGCGTACTATCAAGGGGTTCCCATTATAACCCAACCGCATAAGGAGCGCAAACTCCGGGAACATAACACCGATATGACGGAAACAAGGGAGGCAAGAGTGGAACAAAACACTAGGCGAGAGGCCGAGCCTTCCACCCTTTACCAAGTATATAGATGCATTTAAGATAGAAAGATAATATAATTATAACCCAACAAGTAAATAAAAGATGTTCCAACAAGGAACGGCCTCCAATCTTCACCTGTAACTAGCAACGCTATAAGAGGGGCTGAGCAAAGCGGTAACATAGCCAATCAACGGTTTGCTAGGACAATGGTGGGTTAGAGGTTTGACATGGCAATTTGGGAGGCTTGCAAGCAGGTGGTAGGCATCGTAGCATTGGCATAGCAAAAGAGCGAGCAAACTAGCATAGCAAATATAGTAGTGATTTCGAGGGTATGATCATGTTGCCTGCACAGTTGTCAGAGTTGACTGGATCCTCAAGAGCAAACTCAACGGGCTCCTCGTTAGCGAACTCGTCTCCTGGCTCTACCCAAACAAGACATACAAGCAACAAGGATACAATCAACCATGTGCAAACTCAACCAACACGATGCAAAGATGATATGCTATGCGGGATGCGATGCGGGATGCAAAATGCAAGATATGACAGGAAATGCATGAACCTGGCCTCAACTTGGAATTCCAAGGGTGCCACTGGAAATATGAGATGAAATCGCTTGAAAACGATATAAAGAACGCCGAAATCGGAGTTACGGTTTGGAAATGGCAAGCGTTTCAAAAATGACACCGGTCTGCGATTTACAGCAAGTAGGCATCTAAATGCAATGATATGAACATGCTACAGCCACCAAACAAGACAACAAAATACATGGCAGGGATGCACACAAGATGCTTAACAAAAGTCTAGCACTGAGCTATGGCCAATTCATCCATTATGAGGTTCAAACAAGCATGTCAAAAACGCAAATGCAAAACAGATTTCAGACTTAGTGAAATTAACACTTGTCTGAAATTTCAGATCACGAAGCCCTCTTCGGAGCAGCAAAACAACATGATACATGACCTGATTAAGACAAGTAAGAACATGGCATGGAGCTACTCAACAAGCTTAACAAAAGACCCAAAGTGACCTGGGGCCAAAAGGTTTCACAAAATATACTAACGGGCACACGAACATAGCTAAAACACAATCAGTTTTCAGACTTGGTGAAAACTGAGACATGCTGAAATATAACTCACGAAGGCATGTAAACGAGCTCGATGCACTCACTATGGTGCAAGTCATGGCAAGGCAAGCATACATCCATGAAGAAGGCACAAAATTCTAGCTAGACATGGCAAGAACAATGGCATAGCATGCACGGATCAACTACAATAGCATCGGCAAAATCGTAAACAAGTTGACGATCAGCCTAGATTCACAACGAAGCAAAAGTAGAGCTCCATTGACTCAAGCTAGGATGCTCCATAATTGCAAACAAAGACATGGATGGATATAGCATAAGAAGATTAACAAAACTCCTTTACTGATCATCCTCAAAAGAGGCACGGATCACTAGGAAACAAGCTGAACATATGGCATCATGAACTAAATAATCCCAGACTTAGTGAAAACTACTAAGTCCCTGAAAACAGATTTACCGGGTGCCTCACTTTGCAAGCCTGCACAAGTCACCACACACATCCTAAAAATGCAGGGGTTGCACCTCTGGATAGATGACAAAACACTTCACAAAACATATGAAGGACTCACAAGCATATCATGCACACATTAATCATGGCAAAAATGACAAAAGTCTAAGATGAACTAGCAGATCTGACAATTAACTCACGTAGCCTCCTTCTAACAGCATTTCAGGCATCAAGATGAACTCAAATGAAAATGATGCAATGGAAAGAAATGATGTACTCGTCGAGGCGAACATTTTGATATGCTATATGCCCAAAACAGAGCTACGAACGCAAAGTTACAGCAGGTCAAAGGTCGCATAAAAAATTAGGGTTCGGAGGGAAAAAGTCAACCCAGGTGATAATTCCAGATCTGAGATCCGATCTGCGCGGAAGTCGAGGTTCGCCGGAAGTCCTATTCACCGGAAAAGGAGGAGCGGCCAGGAGGAGTCGCCGGGGTAGCCGGATCCGGCGACGCTCGCCGGGGCTTGGCCGGCGTGGGGCGGCGCGATGGAGGCGTCGGCTCCCCGGCGCGAGCGCACGATGGCGAGGCGCGTTGGCGGCGAGGAGCTCCGGCGGCTCGGGCGGCCGGAGATGGCCGGCGAAGGCGGCATGGCGGTCGGAGGTGACCTGCCCCGAGGAAGAGGCGGCGGGGCGCTCGGGGGCAGGCGGCGGACGGAGTGGGCCTCGAGGGCCCGGTTTGGGCCTCCCGGGCCGCGGCGGCGGCGAGGTGGCGAGAGCCACGTGGCGGCAGCGGAGTGGCTGAGGCCGCGGCGGCGATTTCGTACGCTAGGAGGCGGACATGTCCGGCGGCGGCGCGAGGTTTTTTAGGGTTTCGGAGAGGGAGAGAGATCCGAATTCGGGGGGCCTTTATATAGGCATAAGTGGAGGTAGGAGAGTCCAAATGAGGTGCGGTTTTCGGCCACACGATCGTGATCGAACGCTCTAGGATATGGAGCAGAGTTTGGTAGGTTTTGGTCCAAAATGGAGGGGTGTTGGGCTGCAACACACATGAGGCCTTTTCGGTCCCTCGGTTAACCGTTGGAGTATCAAACGAAGTCCAAATGGCACGAAACTTGACAGGCGGTCTACCGGTAGTAAACCAAGGCCGCTTGGCAAGTCTCGGTCCAATCCGGAAATGTTTAATCCCCACACACGAAAGAAAGCTAGAAATGACCACCGGAGGAGAACGAAGCGCCGGAATGCAAAACGGACAACGGGGAAAAAGCTCGAATGCATGAGACGAACATGTATGCAAATGCAATGCACATGATGACATGATATGAGATGCATGACAACGACAACAAAACACGGAGACAAAACCCGAACCTGAGGAAATAAATATAACTTAACACCGAAAATGACAAGAGTTGGAGTACAAATTGGGAAAGTTACATCCGGGGCGTTACAACACTCCACCACTACGAAAGGATCTCGTCCGAGATCTAGGACTGAAAGAACGCCGGGTACTCAGAACGGAGGTGATCCTCGCGTTCCCAGGTAGCTTCACGGTCGGAATGGTGTGACCATTTGACTTTGAGAAATTTGATTGACTTGTTGCGAGTCTTGCATTCAGTCTCTTCAAGAATAGCGACTGGGTGCTCACGATAAGAGAGATCTTCTTGGAGCTCAATGTCCTCGAAGTTGATTGTGTGGTCAGGAGTCTTGAAGCACTTTCGAAGCTGAGAGACATGGAACACGTCATGAACATTTGCAAAGTTTGAAGGAAGCTCGAGTTGATAGGCGAGGTCGCCTCTCTTGCTAACAATCTTGAAAGGTCCCACGTATCTAGGGGCAAGCTTCCCTTTGATACCGAAGCGACGAGTACCTTTTATAGGAGAGATGCGGAGGTAAACATGATCTCCGATCTCAAAAGCCAAATCACGGTGCTTACTATCATAGTAGCTCTTCTGACGGGATTGGGCTGCTTTGAGGTTATCACGAATGACTTTGCACATTTCTTCTGCTTCTGTGATTAAGTCATTACCCAAAAGCTGACGTTCACCGGTTTCAGACCAGTTGAGAGGGGTACGACACTTCCTGCCATACAGAATTTCAAAAGGGGCCTTGCCCGAACTTGCTTGAAAGCTATTGTTGTAGGAGAATTCAGCATAAGGAAGACAATCCTCCCACTTCATGCCGAAGGAGATCACACAAGCCCTAAGCATATCTTCAAGAATCTGGTTGACACGCTCGACTTGACCGCTTGTTTGAGGATGGAAAGCTGTGCTGAAGCGGATGTTAGTGCCCATGGCCTTCTGGAAAGAATCCAAAAACTTCGAGGTAAAGTTGCTGCCACAGTCTGAAGAGATCACTTGAGGAATACCGTGCAGAGAGACAATGCGAGAGGTATAGAGTTCCACCAATTGAGCTGCAGTGATCAACTCTTTGATAGGCAGAAAGTGAGCCACTTTGGTGAGCTTGTCGATGACAACGAAGATAGCATCATTGCCACGCTTGGACTTTGGAAACCCAGTCACGAAGTCCATCTCAATGTGGTCAAACTTCCATTCTGGAATGGCAAGAGGTTGGAGGAGACAAGCTGGCCTTTGGTGTTCTGCCTTCACTCTTCTGCAGACATCACATTCATTCACGAATTGAGCGATCTCGCGCTTCATTCGAGTCCACCAATAACCTTGCTTAAGGTCCTGATACATCTTCGTGCTCCTAGGGTGGATGGAGAGGAGAGAATTGTGAGCCTCGTTGATGATTACTTTACGGAGGTCACCTTTGGGCACAACAATACGATCCTCGAAGAAGAGAGTGTCCTTGTCATTAAGGCGGTAGCACTTGTACTTGGGCTGACTCTTGGCAATCCCAATCTTCACCTTTTTCACCATAGTATCAAGAACTGGGCTTGGCGAATCTGGTCTTCTAAGGTAGGAGAGACTTGAAGGTTGGCGAGGAAACCTTGAGGCACAACTTGCAGATTAAGTTTGCGGAAATCTTCACAAAGCTCGGGTTGACAAGGCTTAAGAATCAGACTGTTACAGTAAGCCTTTCTGCTCAAAGCGTCAGCAATCACATTGGCCTTGCCTGGAGTATACTCAACACTCGGATTATACTCTTGAATCATTTCGACCCATCGAGTTTGCCTGAGGTTGAGATTAGGCTGCGTGAAGATGTACTTGAGACTCTTGTGATCAGTGAAAATATCCACTTTTCTTCCCAATAGAAGATGTCTCCAAGTCAAAAGAGCATGCACAACTGCCGCCAACTCGAGATCATGAGTGGGGTAGTTCTTCTCATTAGGCTTCAACTGGCGAGATGTATAGGCAATAACTTTCTTCTCTTGCATCAAAACTGCGCCAAGACCTTGGAGAGAGGCATCACAAAAGACCTCGTACGGCATGGATTCATCAGGTGGAGTCAAAACTGGAGCAGTGATCAATTTCTCTTTCAAAGTGTTGAAAGCAATGTCACACTCCGGAGACCAAACGTACTTGACGTGCTTCTAGAGAAGATTAGAGAGAGGCTTCGCGATCTTAGAAAAGTTTTCAACGAGTCTTCGGCAATAGCTTGCGAGACCGAGAAAACTGCGGAGTTGCTTCACGTTCTGAGGAGGTTCCCAATTCACAATAGCAGACACCTTCTCAGGATTCACGGCAATGCCCTTAGCAAAGATGATATGACCAAGATAAAGAACCTCATCGAGCCAAAATTCACACTTGGAGAACTTGGCGTAGAACTGATGTTCTCTGAGCTTATCAAGAACCAAACGCAAGTGCTTGACATGATCTTCCTTGTTCTTGGAGAAAACCAGAATGTCGTCGAGATAAACCAAAACGAAGTCATTGGTGTAAGCATTGAAGATGAAGTTCATCATGCGAGAGAACGTCGGAGGAGCGTTGGCGAGGCCAAAAGACATGACAGTGTATTCATATGAACCAAAGCTTGTTCCGAATGCTGTCTTGGGAATATCTTCTTCACGAATGCGAATCTGGTGATAACCCATACGAAGATCAAGCTTGGAGAAAACTTGGGCACCTTTGAGTTGTTCGAACAGCTCATTGATGTTGGGAAGTGGGTATTTGTTCTTGATGGTCTTCTTGTTCACTGGACGGTAATCAACACAAAGTCGGTCCGTTCCATCCTTCTTCTTCACAAAAAGAACACCACAACCCAACAGAGAAGAACTAGGCCGGATAAGACCCATTCTTTCTTGCTCATCGAGTTGCTTCTTCAGCTCCTTCAACTCTTCAGGTCCAAGCTTGTAAGGACGTTTGCACACAGGTTCCGTGCCAGGCTCAAGTTCTATAACGAATTCAACTGGCTGGTGCGGAGGCATTCCTGGGAGCTCTTCTGGAAAGACGTCTTGATATTCGCAAACGATTGGAATTTAAGAGATGGCATCCAATTCACCCTTCTCATTGAGAGAAAACAGACGGATAGTATCATCACGAGCGGCAAAGACAATTACATCCTCAGACGAATGAGTCAATTGAATCTGCCTGGCTGCACAATCAAGCTGAGCCTTGTGCTTAGAAAGCCAATCCATTCCGAGAATAAGATCAATATCCGAGTTACCAAGAACCACCAGAGAAGAGAGAAACTTGTAATCGCCCAATGTGATAGAAACATCTGGGGCAAAAGCGCTTGCATTCATAAATTTACCCGGAGAAACAACAGATAACTGTCTAGGAAAATCTTGCAAAGGCAACTCATGCTTAGAAACAAATGGCCTCGAGATGAAACAATGTGATGCACCCGTGTCAAAAAGAACTTTAGCAGGAATATCATTAACAGGAAGGTTACCCATGATCACATCTGACGAGTCCTCTGCCTGAGCTGCATTCATCAAGTTGACCTTGGCGGACTTGGGGTTATGCTTGACCACAGCTGTACTTGCCGATCTGACAGGAGGAGGAGGAAGACGCCTCTGGTTGAAACACTTGTTGGCATAGTGTCCCTTCTGTTGGCACTTGTTGCACGTGACGTCTGAAAGCGGACGGTGATACCGAGCACTCGATCTTGGAGCTTGAGACAAAGTCTCTTTCTGAAAGCCAGGGTTGGGTGGGTGGGAAGAACCACTGCCACCTTTGCTCTTCTGCTGATACGGCTGACGGAACAGAGGAGGAGGAAGTCAAAACTTCTGCTGCTTGGCCACTTGAGTAGAGGAAGAAGGAGTAACATCTCTGACTCGCTTCCTGGAAGCATCACACCTCAACTAAGCAGCCTCTTGCTTCAGTGCCATGTTGTAGAACTCATCGTACCTCAAGGGCTCAAAGAGAACAAGAGCAAGCTGAATATCTTCTCTGAGACCACCCCTGAACTAATATATCATGCTCTTCTCATCAGGCACGTCATGCTTGGAAAAGCGGGCGAGCTTCTGGAACAACTTGTTGTAGTCATAGACAGACAAAGAGCCTTGCTTCAGATTGCGGAATTCCTCACGCTTGCTTTCAACCACGCTCTGCGGAATATGGTGAGCTCGAAAATCTCGACGGAAATCATCCCAAGTAATCAGACATCCGCCTCTGGAATCCTTGTACTGCTGGAACCATTCTGCAGCTTGATCTTTGAGTTGGAAGGAAGCGAACTTGACAAAGTCCTCAGGCCTGACGTTACTGCACTCGAAATGCTTACACAGATCCACAAGCCAATCGTCAGCATCGGTTGCCTCAACACAATTGCTGAAAGTCTTTGGCCCGTTAGCAAGGAACTGGTTGAGTGTAGCAAAGTGACTCTGATTGCTGCCTTGATTCCCTTGACTGCCTTGATTGCGTTCTTGAAGAATTTGCATGATCAGCTGTGTGTTTGCATTGGTTGCGGCCATCACAGCTTGCCATGCCTCTGGAGGAGGTGGAGGTGGTGGCGGATCAGGATTCAGAGTCGTGCGCGTTGGAGGAGCCATCCTGAAAAGGTTGACCACCATTAGCACATTGACAGACAAATATTGAAGCTGAATCCAACGGAATGAAAATTGCAACATATAGTCTTCACATCCGAACATAATGAACGAATGCATTCCTCTTGAAATGGTCACATATCCATAAATTGAGAAGCCACGTAGAATTAAGGTAGAGAAATAAATCAACAAGGTACGGATCAAGAACGAATAATCGATAAGAAATCCCAATCTCAAACCAATATCCGTGGAAGAAAAACTAGAGCTACTAGAACTCCCACCTATGAAACTCCCGAACCTTTCTGGTTATGCAATCAGGTGTTGGGGATACAGGGGAAGCATAATATCTCACCCAAACTAGCAAATCCTACATCCAGCTGTATCCATCCTTCAACACATAACCAAGAAAAACTTCGGAAACCATCTACCTCAACCTTCGAAAAGCATCCGTTATACAAGTTATGGCGATACTCCCGAACTCCCGCCCCAGTACTGGGTGGCGTCGAGGTTATCTCACCAACGAACTGCATAAAAGAGATTTTCGATGTCGGCGAAAATATCTCAAGTATTCCAGAATTGCAACGATAAAATTATGATGAAAACACCTCAGAGCTCAACTTCCCAGGACACTTCCACTAAACCCCTGATAGGAGGCACCAAGACAATGTTCTCATCATAAGCCATCGGAACGATTCCAAGATACTCGCGTGATCCTAAATTTTTTTTTGTGAAATTTGAGAAGAGAAGAGTCAAAACTCTACGTCAGGATGCCTTACCAGAGCGATGAGGAGACTGGGAAGTAAAAAGAATTACTAAACTCTCCGATATATAATTCTAAAGACTCAAAACATTTATTTCTAGACACAACTCGGCCGCTAAAACGATCAAGCAATGGGGCTCCTAAGGTCGGGGAAGGCTCTGATACCAACTTATAACACCCTCGATGCGACTATAGCTCCCACGTGTCGAGGCACGACTTAGAGACATAATCGCATTGAAGGCATATGTTGCAAGTTAGGCAATCTTCACAACATCCCATGTAATATGAATAATAAAGGGGTGAACATAGTTGGCTTACACTCGCCACGTCAATCAAGTACATTAATAACATTACATCATCCAAAACACTCATGGCCCGACTACGGTGCCAAAATAGAAGAAAACCCAACATGCGACAACGGTCCCAATCACCCCCAGCTGGGTACCACTACTGATCATCGTGAAAGGAAACGTAGTAACGCTGAGAGTCTTCGTCGAACTCCCACTTGAGCTCATACGCGTCTGCTGGAGCGGAATCACCAGGCCCTACATCTGGTGTAATAGTAATCTGTGAGCCACAGGGACTCAGCAATCTTGCACCCTCGCGATCAAGACTATTTAAGCTTATAGGAAGGGTAAGGCAAAATATATGTGGAGCTACAGCAAGCGACTAGCATATATGGTGGCTATCTTATTCGCAAAAGAGAGCGAGAAGAGGAGGCAAGGCACGAGCGAGAGACTAGAGAACAACCTGCGCAAACATTACTCCAACACCGTGTCCACTTCCCGGACTCCACCGAGAAGAGGCCATCACGGTAACACACTCAGTTGATTCATTTTAATTAAATAAGGTTCAAGTTATCTACAACCGGACATTAACAAATTCCCATCTGCCCATAACCGCGGGCACGGCTTACGAAAGTTAAATCCCTGCAGGGGAGTCCCAACTTAGCCCATGACAAGCTCTCACGGTCAAGAGGAATAGACCTCCTCCCAAGATGTTCCGATCAGACTCGGTATCTCGGTAACTCAAGACACTTCGACAGGTTAAAACAAGACCAGCAACACCGCCCGAATGTGCCGACAAGTCCCGATAGGAGCAGCACATATCTCTTTGTCAGGGCACGCTCAGATGAGCCAGACGTCAGGTAAGCCAGACCAGAGTTGCCCCTGGTAGCCTCGGACATCACTCAGTGGGACCAACACTCAGAGGAGCACTGGCCCGGGGGGGGGGGGTTAAAATAAGATGACCCTTGAGTCTGCAGAACCCAAGGGAAAGAAAAGGATAGGTGGCAAATGGTAAGACCAATGTTGGGCATTGCTGGAAAAGCTTTAATCAAGGCGAACTATCAAGGGTTCCCATTATAACCCAACCGCGTAAGTAACGCAAACTCCGGGAACATAACACCGATATGACGGAAACTAGGGAGGCAAGAGTGGAACAAAACACTAGGCGAGAGGCCGAGCCTTCCACCCTTTACCAAGTATATAGATGCATTTAAGATAGCAAGATAATATAATTATAACCCAACAAGTAAATAAAAGATGTTCCAACAAGGAACGGCCTCCAATCTTCACCTGCAACTAGCAACGCTATAAGAGGGGCTGAGCAAAGCGGTAACATAGCCAATCAACGGTTTGCTAGGACAATGGTGGGTTAGAGGTTTGACATGGCAATTTGGGAGGCTTGCAAGCAGGTGGTAGGCATCATAGCATTGGCATAGCAAAAGAGCGAGCAAACTAGCATAGCAAATATAGTAGTGATTTCGAGGGTATGATCATCTTGCCTGCACAGTTGTCAGAGTTGACTGGATCCTCAAGAGCAAACTCAACGGGCTCCTCGTTAGCGAACTCGTCTCCCGGCTCTACCCAAACAAGACAGACAAGCAACAAGGATACAATCAACAACGTGCAAACTCAACCAACACGATGCAAAGATGATATGCTATGCGGGATGCGATGCGGGATGCAAAATGCAAGATATGACAGGAAATGCATGAACCTGGCCTCAACTTGGAATTCCAAGGGTGCCACTGGAAATATGAGATGAAATCGCTTGAAAACGATATAGAGAACGCCGGAATCGGAGTTACGGTTTGGAAATGGCAAGCGTTTCAAAAATGACACCGGTCTGCGATTTACAGCAAGTAGGCATCTAAATGCAATGATATGAACATGCTACAGCCACCAAACAAGACAACAAAATACATGGCAGGGATGCACACAAGATGCTTAACAAAAGTCTAGCACTGAGCTATGGCCAATTCATCCATTATGAGGTTCAAACAAGCATGTCAAAAACGCAAATGCAAAACAGATTTCAGACTTAGTGAAATTAACACTTGTCTGAAATTTCAGATCACGAAGCCCTCTTCGGAGCAGCAAAACAACATGATACATGACCTGATTAAGACAAGTAAGAACATGGCATGGAGCTACTCAACAAGCTTAACAAAAGACCCAAAGTGACCTGGGGCCAAAAGGTTTCACAAAATATACTAACGGGCACACGAACATAGCTAAAACACAATCAGTTTTCAGACTTGGTGAAAACTGAGACATGTTGAAATATAACTCACGAAGGCATGTAAAGAAGCTCGATGCACTCACTACGGTGCAAGTCATGGCAAGACAAGCATACATCCATTAAGAAGGCACAAAATTCTAGCTAGACATGGCAAGAACAATGGCATAGCATGCACGGATCAACTACAATAGCATCGGCAAAATCGTAAACAAGTTGACGATCTGCCCAGATTCACAACGAAGCAAAAGTAGAGCTCGATTGACTCAAGCTAGGGTGCTCCATAATTGAAAACAAAGACATGGATGGATATAGCATAACAAGATTAACAAAACTCCTTTACTGATCATCCTCAAAAGAGGCACGGATCACTAGGAAACAAGCTGAACATATGGCATCATGAACTAAATAATCCCAGACTTAGTGAAAACAACTAAGTCCCTGAAAACATATTTACCGGGTGCCTCACTTTGCAAGCTTGCACAAGTCACCACACACATCCTAAAAATGCATGGGTTGCACCTCTGGATAGATGACAAAACCCTTAACAAAACATATGAAGGACTCACAGGCATATCATGCACACATTAATCATGGCAAAAATGACAAGAGTCTAAGATGAACTAGCAGATCTGACAATTAACTCACGAAGCCTCCTTCTAACAGCATTTCGGGCATCAAAATGAACTCAAATGAAAATTTTGATATGTTATATGCCCAAAACAGAGCTACGGACGCAAAGTTACAGCAGGTCAAAGATCGCATAAAAAATTAGGGTTCAGAGGGAAAAAGTCAACCGAGGTGATAATTCCAGATCTGAGATCCGATCTGCGCGGAAGTCGAGGTTCGCCGGAAGTCCTATTCACCGGAAAAGGAGGAGCGACAGGAGGAGTCGCCGGGGTAGCCGGATCCGGCGACGCTCGCCGGGGCTTGGCCGGCGTGGGGCGGCGCGATGGAGGCGTCGGCTCCCCGGCGCGAGCGCACGATGGCGAGGCGCGTTGGCGGCGAGGAGCTCCGGCGGCTCGGGCGGCCGGAGATGGCCGGCGAAGGCGGCATGGCGGTCGGAGGTGACCTGCCCCGAGGAAGAGGCGGCGGGGCGCTCGGGGGCAGGCGGCGGACGGAGTGGGCCTCGAGGGCCCGGTTTGGGCCTCCCGGGCCGCGGCGGCGGCGAGGTGGCGAGAGCCACGTGGCGGCAGCGGAGTGGCTGAGGCCGCGGCGGCGATTTCGTACGCTAGGAGGCGGACATGTCCGGCGGCGGCGCGAGGTTTTTTAGGGTTTCGGAGAGGGAGAGAGATCCGAATTCGGGGGGCCTTTATATAGGCATAAGTGGAGGTAGGAGAGTCCAAATGAGGTGCGGTTTTCGGCCACACGATCGTGATCGAACGCTCTAGGATATGGAGCAGAGTTTGGTAGGTTTTGGTCCAAAATGGAGGGGTGTTGGGCTGCAACACACATGAGGCCTTTTCGGTCCCTCGGTTAACCGTTGGAGTATCAAACGAAGTCCAAATGGCACGAAACTTGACAGGCGGTCTACCGGTAGTAAACCAAGGCCGCTTGGCAAGTCTCGGTCCAATCCGGAAATGTTTAATCCCCACACACGAAAGAAAGCTAGAAATGACCACCGGAGGAGAACGAAGCGCCGGAATGCAAAACGGACAACGGGGAAAAAGCTCGAATGCATGAGACGAACATGTATGCAAATGCAATGCACATGATGACATGATATGAGATGCATGACAACGACAACAAAACACGGAGACAAAACCCGAACCTGAGGAAATAAATATAACTTAACACCGAAAATGACAAGAGTTGGAGTACAAATTGGGAAAGTTACATCCGGGGCGTTACAGATATGCCCTTACTCCACACTGCCTCAAGTGTGGTTCATGGAGGCACTACCCACTGAAGGTGTCCTGGATTGAGGGGTCCTTGACCTGCCGGCCTATATCTGATGGGCCGACTTGGTGGACCACTTTGGATTCTGTCGAGGAAAGTCGAGCTACAGATAACGTTGTACTACAAAAGGAAACCTCCGAAACCTTGGTGTATCCTCCAAGTCAAGATAATGAAGATGGCAAATTTATCCCTTGACGTCACTTGATCACATGTAACCTTAGGTACCCCTGGTGTCTATATAAACCAGAGGGTTTAGTCTGTAGAGGCTAGATGAACCATCATCCTACTCATCTAGGGTTTAGTTCTTCTGATCTGATGGTAGATCAACTCTGTAACCATCACATACACATCAATATAATCAAGCATGACATAAGGTTTTACCTCTTCGAGAGGGCCCGAACCTGGGTAAACACCGTCTCTACGCCCCTTGTTACCCATCGATCCAAGATCCACAGCTCGGGACCCCCTACCCGAGATTCACTAGTTTTGACACCGACATTGGTAATTTCATTGAGAGTTCCGCTGTGGGATCACCAAACGATTGATGGATCACCTAGTCATCAGTGATGGCATCTGCAATAGGGACTTTGTTGCCCCCGGATAGCTCTTCGCATTCGGCAGCATCGTACTACACACTGATCCGACCGGCCGCCTCAGCCAGGTCGGAAGTTTCATCCCCGGTCACGAGGTTAGCTTCGGGAACCTAGAGTTCGTCGCCGACCCCAGGGAGATCTCATTGTGACAAGGTTCTCAACTTCTCTTGAAGAGCCTGCAAACCCCGAGGCTTTGACCTCGAGCGTGGCGTATGCCGCCTCTAGGTCTACCTCCACATTGGATCCGACCTTGAGCTCAAATCCAATCAATTGCCCTAGACCAGCTTCGGCCAAACACTAGTCCTGCATGACGTCGAAAGCTCTGGGAACGGCTGTACTGTGGATCGATCCTGAGTACTCCAGGAACGTGGATCCGACAAATCTTTCGTCATTAAACAAGCTACTTGACCGGGTCCAAGCCATGGGGATTTCCAACGGCCAACCCTCAGTTTATGACTAGATCAGACTTAAGCCTAACGATTGGGAAATCTACGTCCCGCCTATCATGCAGCTGGTAGCCACCATCGAGGATTTGGCCGAAGACTCATCCTTACTACCATCGAAGCTAAGGACAAATTATGTGCGACTTTGCGATCACCAGGATTAGTCCTCTAGCCGGGATTCCGACCTTCGTCCCGTAAAGAGTTCAGGATCGAAATCCGATTCAATGCATGACCTTAAGTCCATGCAACTACGCCCGGTCGACAATCCGGATCCCAAGCCATGCGCATCGGGTTCCATGATGGCACAGGCCGCCGCCGCCAAAACTCCAGACTCACAATCCGTGGGGATACAAAGTTTTTCCCACCCACCCCCATGTCGAGTACCGATAACCCACAAGTATAGGGGATCGCAACAGTTTTCGAGGGTAGAGTATTCAACCCAAATTTATTGATTCGACACAAGGGGAGCCAAAGAATATTCTCAAGTATTAACAGCTGAGTTGTCAAATCAACCACACCTGGAAACTTAATATCTGCAGCAAAGTCTTTAGTAGCAAAGTAATATGATAGTAATGGTAACGGTAGCAAAAGTAATGGTAGCAGTTTTGGGTTTATAGTGATTGTAACAGTAGCAACGAAAAAGTAAATAAGCGAAGAACAATATATGAAAAGCTCGTAGGCAATGGATCAGTGATGGATAATTATGTCGGATACGATCAATCATGCAACAGTTATAACATAGGGTGACACAGAACTAGCTCCAGTTCATCAATGTAATGTAGGCATGTATTCCGAATATAGTCATACATGCTTATGGAAAAGAACTTGCATGGCATCTTTTGTCCTACCCTCCCGTGGCAGCGGGGTCCTATTGGAAACTAAGGGATATTAGGGCCTCGTTTTAATAGAGTACCGTACCAAAGCATTAACACATAGTAAATACATGAACTCCTCAAACTACGGTCATCATCGGTAAGTATCCCGATTATTGTCACTTCGGGGTTAACGAATCATAACACATAATAGGTGACTATAGACTTGCAAGATAGGATCAAGAACTCACATAAATTCATGAAAAAACAATAGGTTCAGATCTGAAATCATGGCACTCGGGCCCTAGTGACAAGCATTAAGCATAGCAAAGTCATAGCAACATCAATCTCAGAACATAGTGGATACTAGGGATCAAACCCTAAAAAAACTAACTCGATTACATGATAAATCCCATCCAACCCATCACCGTCCAGCAAGCCTACGATGGAATGACTCACGCACGGCGGTGAGCATCATGAAATTGGTGATGGAGGAAGGTTGATGATGACGAGCGACGGATTCCCCTCTCCGGAGCCCCGAACGGACTCCAGATCAGCCCTCCCGAGAGAGTTTATGGCTTGGCGGCGGCTTCGTATCGTAAAACGCGATGAATCCTTCTCTCTTATTTTTTTCTCCCCAAACTCGAATATATGGAGTCAAGATGGACGTCGATGGAGCATCAGGGGGCCCAGGAGGCAGGGGGCGCATCCAGGGGGGTAGGCGCGCCCCCACCCTCGTGGACAGCGTGTGGGTCCCCTGACGTGGGTCTTTTCGCCAGTATTTTTTATATATTCCAAAAATAATCTCCATTGAATTTTAGGTATTCCGAGAACTTTTATTTCTGCACAAAAATGACACCATGGCAATTCTGCTGAAAACAACGTCAGTCCAGGTTAGTTCCATTCAAATCATGCAAGTTAGAGTCCAAAACAAGGGCAAACGTGTTTGGAAAAGTAGATACGTTGGAGACTTATCAAGTACTCTCCAGGTCACTCGAGGAAGCCTGACATATGGGATCTAATGTACATAAAACAACAACACGGAGAAACAAGCCATCACTTTTGGGCTAGATTCCTCCTTGTCAAAAACAAGATGGTAGACTGTGGCCGCCAGGAAACCCTAGCAACCTTCCGTCATAACTATCGAGACGAAGGAATCCTGAACACCCTCGCCCGCCGCCACGTTCAAAGATCCACCGAGCTGTCGGATCTGGTACACACTTATTGCGCCATGGAAAGCGCCTCGAAGGCTCCACAAGAATAAATGGAGTCAATCCATGCCGATAAGCCCAGACGAGCTCGGGCGAAGCGCGTACCACCACGCCGGCCAGCCGAATATGAGCCGGCCATCAAAAAGATTGAACCCCTTGCAGGATCCAGAACTGTCCTTGATGAACTATTGGACAAGCCATGTCCCATACATTTTGTCCTGCTGAATACAAGCTCCACTCATAGTCTTCGAGCTTGTTGGGTGGTTAGGCAAGTCGCAAAGAGTGGAGATGCCATCCTCGGAGTCCCGTCCTCAAGAAGACATTCAACAATGCCCCCAGATTACAACGCCGAGATCCGAACGATTTACGAGACGCCCCCCTCAAAAAATTAGAGGAAGAAAGCCCTTCGAGAACTTGATCAAATCCACCAGGTCGCAACGACGAATTCGTGGACAAACACACCCATCACCTTCGGCGAGGACGACCAGCCAAGAGCCCACGCCATACAAACACCTGTTGCTCTGGTCCTCGGTGTTAGTGGACGGATTCAGACTCCAAGTGGTGTTAATGGACGGCGTTAGTGGCCTAAACCTCATTTATGAGGACACTCTGGATAAAATGTAATTTGACAGGTCTCGCGCTAAACAAAGCCACACCACCTTTCGAGGGATCATCCCTAGAAAAGAGGCGCGTTGCACCGGACGAGTTACTCTCGATGTAGTATTGGGCACTCCCAAGAACTACCGGTCCGAGGAACTACTCTTCCACATTGTGCCCTTCCACGATGGTTATGACGCCCTATTTGGGTGTGATGCATTTACAAGGTTTCAAGCTATACCACACTACGAGTATGAAGCTCATAATGCCAGGGCCCAATGGCATGATCACAATTATAAGAGATCCAGATAGAGTTGTTCGGGCCGAGAATAAAACAACATCACTCGCCCTTGAAGCACATTCCGAGGCTCTCGCAACCGAGGAATTAACCACACTCCTCTCAATGGTGGACAGGGATGATGTAATCCTCAGTAAGAGGCCCAAATCAACACCCTTCAAACCAAAAGATGAAATCAACAAATTTTAGGTGCATCCAATGGACCCCAACAAGGCAGCGTCCATTGGAGCTCAGCTTGATCCCGCAGTCGGTTGATGAAGCATTGTGCACATTTTTGCATGAAAACTAGGACATTTTGCCTGGCACCCTTCAGGTATGCCAGGAACCCCACGCAGAGTAGCCGAACACAGCCTGAATATAATTAAAGGCTTTAAGCCAGTCAAACAGGCGCTGCACCAATTCCCCAAACCCAAAGTGTCTAGCTATGGGTGAGGAACTTATTGAAGCCGGATTCATCCGGGAAATTAAACACCCTGAGCGGTTGGCAAACCTAGTCATGGTGCCCAAGAAACAAAAATCCTGGCGGGTGTGCATCGATATTAAGGACCTTAACAAGGCATGCCCCAAGGATCCCTTCCCTTTACCTCTCATTGACCAGATCATCGACGCCACCGTCGGACACGATTCATTGTGCTTCCTTGATGCCTACTCCGGATACCATCAAATCAAAATGAAGGAGTCCGACCAAGCTGCAACTTCCTTCATCACTCCCTATAGGCCATTCATCTTCAACACAATGCCCTTCGGGGTTAAAAAAACAAAGGCTCCACATACCACCGCATGATTTAGACATGCCTGGAAAAGAAAATCAGCAAGACGGTCGAGGCATACATGGACGACATGATCATCAAGACCAAACAGGTTAGCCAGCAGGTGGGCGACCTCTGCCAAACCTTTATTAACCTGTGGACCTACAATATATGGCTCAACCCGGACAAATGTGTCTCTGGAGTTCCGTCAGGCAAGTTGCTCAGATTTATCATATCCCATAGAGGAATAGAGGCCAATCTGGTAAAATCCCAGTCCTATCCCATCTAGCGGTCCCTACGGAGAAGCACGTCCAAAAACTGGCTGGCTGCATAGCGGCCCCGAGCCGCTTTATTTTTCTCGGCTTGATGAAAAGGCACTACCACTCTACATGCTGCTTAAATAGACGAAAAACTCCATGTGGACTGACAAAGCAACGACCGCATTGGAAGAAATTAAAATATTGTTGGCGAGCAATCCCATATTAGCAGCCCCGGCATAGGTGAACCACTATTGTTATACATCTCGACCACAAATCAGGTGGTCAGTGCAGGTCTCATCGTCAAGCAAGAAGTAGAAGGTCACAAGTTTCAGATGCAGAAGCCGGTCAACTACGTGTCAGAGGTGCTCACCACATGCAAATCTATGTACCCGCATTACAAAAAGATAGCCTACACATTCTTCATGGCATCCCAAAAATTCCGACACTACTTTCAAGAGTGTTCAATCACCGTGGCTCTTGACAACCCACAAGTATAGGGGATCGCAACAGTTTTCGAGGGTAGGGTATTCAACCCAATTTATTGATTCGACACAAGGGAGCCAAAGAATATTCGCAAGTATTAGCAGTTGAGTTGTCAATTCAACCACACCTGAAAGACTTAATATCTACAACAAGGTGATCAGTAGCATAGTAGTATGGTAGTTTGGTAGTAACAATAACAATAGTAGTTTTGAAGTGATTGTAACAGCGGCAACGACGAAAGTAACTTAGCAAAGATCAATATATGAAAAGCGTAGGCATTGGATCAGTGATGGATAATTGCATTGGATGGCATTCATCATGTAACAGTTATAACCTAGAGCGACATGAACTAGCTCCAATTCATCAATGTAATGTAGGCATGTATTCCGTATATAGTCATCGTGCTTATGAAAAGAACTTGCATGACATCTTTTTTCCTACCTCCCATAGCAGTAGGGTCCATAAGGAAACTAAGGGATATTAAGGCATCCTTTTAGTGAATACATGAACTCCTCAAGCTATGGTGATCACCAGAAAGAATCCCAATTATTGTCACCTTGGGGTATGCGGATCATAACACGTAATAGGTGCATGTAACTTGAAAGATAGGATCAAGAACACAAATATATTCATCAAAACATAATAGGTTCAGATATGAAATTGTGGCACTCGGGCCCTAGTGACAAGCATTAAGCATAGCAAAGTCATAGCAACATCAATCTCAAAACATAGTAGATACTAGGCATCAAGCCCTAACAAAACTAACCCAATTACATGATAGATCTCATCCAACCCATCACCGTCAAGCAAGCCTATGAAGAAATTACTCAATCCTGGCGGTGAGCATCATGAAATTGGTGATGGAGGAAGGATGATGATGACCACAATGTTGAATTCCACCCTCTGGGGCCCCGAACGGACTCTAGATCAGCCCCTCCTGATGAAGAACATGAGGTGGCGGTGGCTCCGTATCATAAAATGCGATGAATTCTTATCTCTGGGTTTTTTCGTGGCGAATAGGTATATATGGAGTTGGAGTTAGGGTTGATGGAGTTCAAGGGGCCCACAAGCCTGAAGAGCATGCCCTAGGGGGTAGCCCCCTGAGCTTGCGGCTCCTTGGTGGCCCCCCTCTGGTATCTTTTTCCACCAGTATTTTTATACATTTCACAAAAATTCTCCGCAAATTTCAGGTCAATCCGAGAACTTTGATTTTTGCACAAAACAACACCATGGCAATTCTGCTGAAAACAACATCACTCCGGGTTAGTTCCGTTCAAATCGTGTAGATTAGAGTCCAAAACAAGAGCAAAAGTGCTTGGAAAAGTAGATACGACGGAGACGTATCTGTGCCATCTGAAGTACCACTGAATGACATAATTAACAACAGTGACGCCACTGGCCGCATAGCTAAATGGGCTATTGAGATCCTCCCTTTCTAAATTACATACAAGCCACGCCAAGCCATTAAATCTCAGGTGTTGTCTGATTTTATCACCAAATGGATGGAAGTCGAGCTCCCCAGGGAATACAATACGTACTCGCATTGGACGATGTACTTCGACGGCTCCAAGATGCTTGCTAGACTGGGGGCTGGAGTGATTCTTACAACCCCCATTGGCGACAATATCCAGTACGTACTATAGATCATGTACACCGATTCCAACAATGCGGCCGAGTATGAGGCTCTGTTTCATGGACTTTGGATGGCAACGTCAATGGGCGTACATCAGCTCGAGGTGCGGGGAGACTCTAACCTCGCCATCTCTCAAGTCAACGGCGAATTCGACGCAAAAGACCCAAAAATGACAGCATATCAAAATGTCATCCTGAAATAACCGCTTGGTTTGAAGGGCTACAATTCCACCATGTCTCCAAAGACAACAATCAAGTTGCCGACGTCCTCGCCTGCATGGGCACCAAGCGGAACCCTATCCCTAAGAATACCTATCGGGAATGGTTCTTTAAGCCATACACTGTGTGGCAGGACGAAGGCAAGGACGCTGAGGCTAATGGTCTAATACAAATCATCCCTCCTGTCATCGAACTAGACGAAGAAATTATCAGAGGCTCGGCACTCGAAGAAACTGTCAGTGTCCTGGGACCGGGGGTACCCAGGCTTGCCTGCCCGTGGCCCACAACGTGGCTCTATCGACGGCCCGGTACGGCCCAACTTCAGCAACGACAACCCAAGACCCTCGCGAGGGGCCAAGCCTCGTGAGGCGGATGACACCAAGACCTCCCTGGGGGGGGGTAGCCTCACCAGGCTAGCTCTTGAGGAGCGGAGATATCAATGCAAGGTGCACCTCACGAGGCTCACATGACGTGAGCCATGACGACCAAGGCCAGGGAGGCGCCTTGTACCAGTTTCCTCTTTGGTTCTAAGGAGACAAGTGCAGGCGCGGAGTCCCGAGGGATCAGTTAAAGGTTTCCATTTCGGTGCAACAAGACCAAGACCGCCAGGACGCCAGGACGGAGGTCATCGCGGAGCCCACCGTAGCGTCACAGCCAGGAGCTTTTGCAGGCGAAGACTACTTTTGTCAGGATAACTTTTACAGGTTGTCTCCCTTCAAATTTGGCCGTTGTGGGATCCCTTCCCGCCTTCATTTGGGATTAGGACCAAGGCCACTATAAATAGGACTTAGCCACCACCATAGCGGGGGATCAGATCCATTCCACCCTGACCAGCTCACCAGCTCATCGAGTGCAAGAACACCTCACCTCCTTAGGTTGTTCGTCCATTGTACTAGTTCATCCACAACACCTCGAGGTCAATCCACAACCAAGCAGGAGTAGGGTTTTAGACCACAAGGTGGCCCGAACCTGGGTAAACTATTGTGTCTCTTGTCCATTGGGTTCTTCGAGCTAGGCTGTGGGATTAGGGAGCAGGCATGTTGGGGAGGACGAGTTCTTTGCACGCACCCCGGTGTTCGAACCTCTCAAGGGTCTGCAGAACCCATGATCCGGCATTTGGCACACCAGGTAGGGGCGCGTTGGGGCCTCTCTTCTTCTAGTCGGCCCGCCATCGCCCCGCGTTTCCAATGGCTGATGATCCAAGGGCTCACGCCGAGCATTGGGCCTCTTGG